>NW_025945509.1:125085-189316 GCF_000764305.2 Hyalella azteca
AGATCGACCTCCCCTGCAACACTACCAGCGGCGAGAAGCAAGCAACAGCATCGTGCATCAGGTGGCCCAAATGAGGGCGGATGAACGATAATCAGAGGCGGCGATCCATCGTGGCCTGGGACTGCTGTGTCCCAAACAAATACTAAGGACACTAAGGACCTCATCAGCAAAAGTGGCACCTTATGCCACCAACTGCTTCATCCAGCGCATCAAACTCGTCATAGCCGTTACTCCCCATATTCTACCAAGCACAGCCGTCACTCGACGGCTTCCAACGACGTACTGGCCCCTACCCCCGATAGACTGTTTACCAATTACTCTCCTCGTGTTTAGGCTTTCAGTCGGCAAAACTGGGAGTGTGAAAACTCCCAGCGACTACTCGCGTCTAATGGTAGCGAGTTGCCTATCGGAGACCACCACTACCGTGCTCCGAATGGACCACCATGATCCCATCCCACTAGAACGTAGCCTGAAACACTTCCGGACTACAAATTATCAGCCGCAAGCCATCAGACAAATATCATTCATTGAAGTAGACCAATCAGCCTACAGAAAAAAAGCCTGCAATAGTTGGCCCAGAATCGTCTGCCAGTGAGCGAAAAAATTCTGCACCACTCTGACACAGCGCGCAGGACCCTTGCAGTAAATTTGAGGACCGCCACCAACCCATCCGCATTTATCCTTTGCTTCGAAGCAGCCCACGATTGAACAGCGGCTCGTCGAAGGACGATAGATTTTGGCACAGAACTATGCTATCTGAAACCTAACCCCAGATGCTGTGAGCTGAAAGTTACGTAATTTAATGAAGCATCGGAAGTCATGTTCGATCAGTGATCTGGTGGTGCACGGCAAAATTCATGCAATTCCACTGGCGAGCTAGGCTGATTGGTCGCAGTCCGTTGTCCGCTGGTTACAGTTCGAGCTTAAGTCAAGATATGAAATGGTGATTCGATGTAACGTTTAGTGGTAGACGATATTACACTCTGGGCTATTATCTTCAGAATATGATGGCGTAAAGCTCACGATATTTAATACAATATCATGTAATGGGCCAGTTGCTGACGGCTGGATTAATACGCGCCTGATTGGTGGCCTTGCGGAAATATGCTAGCGTTCTATTCAAGGCTGATTGGTGCACAAAATTGGTGGTGCGCGGCTGCGTTCCCTGACTGTAGAGCCTCTCTGCTGCGGGGTTTAGTGGAGATGCAAGGGCCAGACGTACGACGATGCAGGCCGTGAACTCTCAATTTACTAACCGATGAAGATAGCGACGATGGCGGCTTGCGATGGTTATAGTGATATAAACTGAAAACATGTCGGAAATAAGAACTAAACGCTCTGCATAGTGCCAGCTACGTACGTGTAGTTACTATAATTTTATAAAGTGACTTAGAACTGTAATTTAAAAATGTTTGTGATTTTGAATAAAGTAAGATGTCATTCATTATCAACCCTTACTTTAAGAAGATAAATGATGACGTAAGATGTAAAATTTGAAAGCCGCCATAGATGTCGCTATAATTTGTAAGGTGCATGTTGCGTCCTAGCGAGGATTCCTAATGTTAATAAATTATTTACTGACGAAGGTGCATTCAATTTAAACGCTTCAGCTTAACTTCAAGCTGTTTTAAAGCAATATACATATTTTATTGGAATATTCTAGCTGTCTATGAATATTCCGTTTTATATTTATTCCTTGGTTTGATTATGCCGGAAACTTCCATGCATTCACGTGTTATGCAACTGTTGGGTTATACATCACGGCAGCAACGGCAGCCACAGCCTCGCCTACATGACTATAATGGCTGTCTCTCTGCTTACGGCAGTGGGATTTAATCCAGTGTTCGTCTCTTTATTGGCCCCGAGGGTACATTAGTGATGATGCACGGCCGTATTATAGCCTCAGAGAGAAATGCTCCCAGTCAGAGGCCGTCGTTCTGCAAAGCCAGACGCCTCGTAGCGATCTAAGGAAGCTATGCTCTCAAAATGGGGCTTTAATATATGTCAAATTGGGTCCAAATAAGAGCAGTTCTGCGAGGAAATAGGGGATTTATATAACCAATTAGGCAAAGATATTTGCCCCCTATCTCTCCGGAAGGCTATTGGGTTGATATTAATGCAGTACTGTTGAAAACGGGCCTTCGGCTCAAGTTGAACTAACTTTCAATATATTATTTCTTAAAATACGGCCTGGAATTTATTTCTGTGTTTTTTTTTCAGTAACTTTACATACATAAATTTTAACGGGTAATTTCTCTTCAAATTGGGCTTGAATCTTGTGTTTGATTAAACTAGCTTAAATTAAGGACTTAAAATAACTTTCATATGTTAAATGGAATCAGCAAAAAATATGCGCTGCCGTCAAAATATTCGGCCGCGCGCTGAAATTCAGTCATCACGGTTTCATTGCTCAATTATTCAGAGCGCTATGCAAGAGTCGTGTTGAATTTGATATTTTTTCTCAAAATAATATGTGTGCTTAGCGAGACGCCGTGATGGCAGTGGTTAAAAAATAAGCAAGTTCCAGCCTCCTTCCATTAGCTCCACCGGAGCTTCCGTTCTTCCGCATCCGTCTTAAATCCCGCCGAATTTTACCTCTAAAAATATTAGTGCCACTTAGAAAAGAAAGCACTTAAGGCTCTCGGTCGTCTTGTGAGGCCCTGTTATACCTGAATTATTTATGAATGAACACTGCATCGCCGCCTCGCCAAATAAAGTTATCTTCATAATGAAAGTAATTAAGGTTAATGAGCGGCCTTGCAATGGACCAAAATCCATTACATTGAAAATTGGAGAGAATTTTAGGCCTGAATATGGTGCGAGGAAAGCCGTTGCCACCGCAATGAAATTCTCAAAAATCATTTGCCTTTTTTAAATTACGCCAGAATCATCATAAGGAAAATTTTTTACAGAATTAGCCCTTGAAGCTATATAATTAAAAATTTTTAACCATGTAACATTTATGTGATTAAGGTAAATCATGAGCTGTACGTTTTTTGTTAATTTTAAACACATCATTACATTCGTCGAAAATTAGATGATTTATTGAATTTTTTTCTCTAACTAATTTTAACGTTGAAAATTTGCATAAATCTCAAATTTAGTGCAA
This sequence comes from Hyalella azteca, assembly GCF_000764305.2. Taxonomy (NCBI): domain Eukaryota; kingdom Metazoa; phylum Arthropoda; class Malacostraca; order Amphipoda; family Hyalellidae; genus Hyalella; species Hyalella azteca. The sequence goes on from NW_025945509.1 coordinate 128,195, forward strand.
ATAAGTTGCTTTTATATTCGCTTGTCTAATCGCATCCGCACTTTTAACCAACATTTCAAACGACATTGAAAACACAAACCCCAGCATTTGTTTCTCAAGCAATCGCGACAGAACGATCACGTTCCATAAAAAAAATCTCCCTACAATTTGTGATGTCAAGCTAGGGTCTGGTGATATTGCGCTATACACTTCGTAAATCTGCCATATATAGGAATGACATGCACTTTGTCCCAGCTCAGGACGTAGTCTGGTGATAATGTGCTATATGTTTCGTAGAGTCTGCAATAGGAATAGCATGCACTTGGTCCCAGCGTAGGTGAAAATTCTCGGTGCGTTATATTTCTACTAGACTCCTGCGTTTGGTATTTTTTTTAATCCGAGACGAGACGAGACGAGACAACAGGCTCTGTCCCGGTTCGCAATAAAAACCGGGACAATTTTCAGCCTTCCGTTGGAATTCCGGGACGATACCGAGACGAGACGAGACGTCCCGGTTAAAATAGGTACCTTAAAATTTCCCGGAATTTACAGCCATTTTAACGAGACATAACGAGACTAATCAANTACGTTTATTCCGGGACAAATTTTACCCTCTGTCCCGTTATTTTTTTCCCGCAATTTTCTCGTCTCGTTTCGTCTGTCCCGGTTCATTTCGAGAAAATTATTTCGAGACGCAGGAGTCTAATTTCTACAATGCGTTATGGGAAGAGCACTTGGCTCTAGCGAAGAATGAAGTTCTTAATGAAGCCTACTGTAAAAGGTTACGATTTGGTAGTAGACGATGCGATATAGAATCGTAATTAAGCATGACCTGAGGGTAGTTCGGTTATAGTGGGATCCGAGGATAAAGAGGAACAGCTTAAACACTATAGAATATACTTTAGGATTATAGGTCGCCTTACAGTTACTTTAGGATAATCAGATTATTAGTTGGAGCTTTAACACTGATGTCTTCGGCGTCCAGTTGAAGTATGGATAAGTCTAGACTCTAGAGTGTATCTTCTACTCTGACATTAATTTAGGGTTACTGTCTTGATGGATACGGACAGGAGTAAGGGCTTACACACGACTGTTCTCGGCCCGAGACTGAGGTTTCCGCGTCTGGGCAGAGCTCATATAGCTTCGCTAATTGACGTCACCAAGGGCGTGACTTGATAAACAGGAAACGCTAATAATACAAGGAAATGTTTATGAATATATCGCATGTGAGGGAGATTACCTTTCAACCAGAAGGATATTAATGAGGGAATATCCATGGACGAATGGTATCAACATTGTCACCTGACACCTTCCTCCGCACGGGGAAATTTTTAGATCGTCCTCGATTTTATCAAATCAAACGGAAGGTTTAACGCTCCTGAATTTGAGTGCTATTAAGAATGCAAAAAATGACAAATTGCAGCATGCCGATAAACCATGCTGTTAGCAAGAATTAATAATCAGGAAAACATTTAGCTAAGGGAACTTAAAATAGCAAATTCAGATTCACAATAGCACCTTAATTCCTCCCTACGGTGAATTGGTCTCTCAATTTGACAGGAACAAATTTGCATACTGAAAACATATGTTCAGAATCTTTGAATCATTGAAATATAGCTGTCAACAGAAATCATATGTAATCGAGTATTAGAATTATATGTGAAGATCGTGAAAAACAGTAAGAATGTCAGATGTCAAAAATACATGAAATCACAAGGAATTGACGATTAAGAAATTCAAATTAATGAGGAAATATCCAGGGACGAATGGTATCAACATTGTCACCTGACACTACCTTGAATAGTGCTTTCAATAATGGAGCAAGTAGCATGGTATTATTAGTTTAATTAGTCATATAATTAGTTCAATCAGGGTATTGGCTCAATCATGAATGCATTTAAAGCAGGTACATGAGCCACCATCCTAACATCTTCCTCTTTGTAGATGTCTTTAAATTTTATACTCCAGGATCTAAAATGTCTAAATAAGAAATAATATTTTCTTGCTCACAGAAAATATTGAGTAATTATTTCTCAACTATCTTTAAGGTGTGCTAATAACACCAAATAAGTTATAGAATTAATTTAATAATAGTAGTTTAATTTTTTTGGTGCAATTTAGAGTCATGATTTTTTACTTATCCCTAAACGTCAAACCATGGCTTCATGAATTTTTATTTACCTTTTGAACACTTATAAGCCATAACTTCTTTACTCTCACAAGATGTTTTACAGTAGCCTGCAATGTAAGAGTCTTGGTAGCGCGGCATTCCGTATTTCACGTCGAGCTGAATTTCTAATTTCAAGACTGGCTTCAAAAATCCTCAGTGCAGATGAAGTGTCCGGAACAGCTGCCGCAGTTGCTATTTCTGCCTACGAAATTATTTCTTTCTGAAATCTAGACGGCTTTCGAGTGCACTAGGATTACCTGCGACTCGGAGCTTCGATTGCTGCAAGAAACGAAGACATTATTAATACATTGAATTTATATCAAGACAATTTAATTCATTTATTCAAGGTTTATCCATTCTATGTTGAAATCCCACTTCGACAAAATTTAATTACTATTATCGCTTGATCCAGGAATTCCAGTTTAATTAATTCTTTATCATTATATATAATTAATAATTCTAATCTACCGCTAATTGACTACTCGTGTAAAAAGCGAAAAACTGGTCATTTCAAACTTTCTATGCTTTCAAATTTTAATATGTTCCATGTTTTTTTCCAAAACCTGCGGTATAGCGCATGCATGCCATGTCGTTCTGTCTGTTGTCTTCTTCGAATCGCTCTCCTACGCCAGCTTTCGTACAAGGCGCATCTCTAGGGCTGCACAGAGAAGCCATCCACTTCTCTGCCAAACTCATATCTGCTTCAAATTCATGCTGTATGTAATACCTCTTGCATTCTAACCTATGAACATAAAATATCAGCATATCTAAATGAGCAACATGAGATATCAACGGGGTTGGCGTACGGCGGCGTTGCGGCTTCATTTCGTCAAAGAAGGAACCGTGGCCGGACGGCCAGCCAGTCTAGTTGCTGGCTCGGAAGTAAAACCCATCCTGAGGGAGCTTGACCTCTGCATATTGGTGTTTAGGATAGTGGAATATATCAGATTATTATTATTCACCTCATTGCGTAATCATAATAATAATATTATAATTTTCATAATATAATTAATCATAATTAAACATATTATAATATTAATGATATATATATTTGATCAAAATCATTACATAATCGTAACATTAATAATAAATCATCGCTTGCACGGCAGTAACTAGGCATTCGCCTCGTGGGTTCTTGCTGCATTGAACATCGTCGTGTATTATTTATGTTAACTCCCTAATAAACATGTACGTTGAACAATGAACATGATTATTTAGCTAGCAATAGTGTACGTTTTCAGTAAACAAAAGTCAAGTGTAGTAGTTTGGCGCAAGTTATTGATACATTACGAATACATGAAAAATATTTACAAAATATTTGGCTTTCTAATAAGTTAGCAAATCAGAGACGTAAATTTTAACGGATCAATCGAAAAAAATTGTCAAATGTTCCTTCCTTTCTTTCCCACTATGGATGAATCCGAGCATTGTTAAGGTTCGGCATTTCGAAGTCGCTAACACTAAGCATTAGCCCTCAGGGATCGCTAAGAACCTCCAGAAATCTAAGTTCTACAACAACAACTTTCTAGACTCTCAAGTGCCGCTCAAGGGCCCAGATAATTCGCGCTATTTCTGCTAAACTTAATTCGGAGTTTAGTTTTAAGCAAAATTTTCCTGTGCTTTGCCAAATATACCCGTAATTTGGCACTTTGATAGCAATTTCCGTGCTCTTTACGATGTAATTTTCAATTGAAACTAAAGCAAAAATGCTGACCATTGGAAAAAATTTTGTTCTGACATTTTCTCATGTGACATTCTGATTTCTTTCAAGACTCGTGTAGATTATGGCAATGATAAAATTATTTTCTCAATTGCAAGTGACGGCGAAGATCAAGGCTCATCAAGAAAGATTTTTTCTTAATAACCTCGCTAATGAAAACTTTGTGTGGCTGCAATAGACTTCGGATGACCCTCATCAGCCACATAACAGAGCGATTTTTATCAGATTAAGTCCTTAATTGTTCTTTTACCAGAGAATTTCTCTTACTTTTCTTGTTCAACGAACCAGATATTCTACTACTGTTCGACGTTTTTTGAGCGGGTGATAGAACTATTTTATTCATTATAATGATGTTGATTTTCCTAGCACGTATTCAACGGTCTAATACCTAGAATATCGTTTTGATTGAAGAATATCAAACAAACAGTTTTTGGTTCCTCTGAAATCGTGTGGACGACCATATTTGCTATCGGGCTAATTTATTTTTCGTTTAGCATAATCTTTGCCACTTCTTTGCAAAAGATATTAATTAATTTGGAGTTCCAAACTGACATTTTTAAATCTATAACATCTAGTCTCACAATTCCCAATAAGAAATTGTATATGTCCTTAATTTACAAAAATCAAGCATCCAATTGGAAAACTTTATTGATTTCACAACTAAAAAGTTAAAAACTAATGAAAGAATCTCACTACGATGAAAGCGCGCGCTGTGATGAGCTGGATGCATCCGTAAATTAACCAGCAATTCAAATCCATTAATTAAAAAGCAATTCATGCACTACTTACCATCCCTGAACCTGTACTCTAATAACTCATCGTTTCCAGTCTCCCTCAGGCAGCTTGCAACCTTTGCTCCCCCCGCGGCCTTTAAAGCTGCACCTTGTGTCCTACACAGACAAAGGACTAAGTGGGAACACGTAGCACATCTGTATAGTAATCTGTATTGTAATTCATATTATCTGTATAGTAATTCATAATACACGCAACAAGTATTTTACTGAACGGTATATATGCAACGATATGTGTAATTTCCAATTATTGGTTTATTTATATTTGTTGAATAATTCTTGTAATTTGTTTAGAAGAAGTCCATGTACAGGACATCCTTTTTTAATCAATATTTAAGCACAAATTACTGCAGAAGTTGCATTAACATTCATTTTCTAAATATTTTTTTTTGTACATTTGAGTGTACTCTACCATCGTTTGTGCATCTCCACAATAATTTAATGAAGAATAAATGTTATTAATACATGTTTTCTGACTATTTTTTCCACCTCAGTGACCTAATAATTGCAAGATGTGTGCTTGGCTTTATTTTTCTCCAGATTTGAGGAAATAAAAAATTGATTTATTTGAACTACATATCGGCTGATCTACAACGATCATGTGACATTAAGTTATATCTTCTCGAATTGGTTTAATCCCGTCATTTATACTTTGATGGAAAGTTAAAGCCTTGTGTGTGATGGAAAATTAAAGTCGTTGCAAAATGAAAAATATGAGAACGCGTTCACGGCTCAACGGATACGTCAAAGCAGACGAATAACCCACCAATTCAGAAATCTTTAATTTAGGCCATGTTTGGAAATTCAATTTTGTATGTCAGTCCTGCTCGGCAATGCGCCAAGAGGCCAAGGTAGTGGCCCTTCAAATTGCCTTTTCACTGAAGCGTTCATCCTTTCGAATTTTCCACGCACTTTCATCGGGTCGTTTCAGTCAAGCGCGAAAGTACAATCAAGTTACGATCTCAGCGAAGCAGATTACTTTTCATGTTTTATTATATAAGGCAAATAGAATTTTTTTTAAAAAGTTTTTCCAGAAAGTAGTTCTCAGTTTACTTTTACCATTTTACCTGAATCCTCATATATGATTACTTACATTGATATTTTTATCTCGAAGCATGATAGACTTTTTATATCCGTCAAACTTCCGTTTTTTCTATCATCTAAATTTCACACTAGCTCCTCAATTTTGTAATCAAAACGCGTCGCTAGAGAAGAAAATCTATCCAGCGAGCTTAATTGAATTTCCATGAATGGAATGACGGGCTTATGTAAAAGATTTGGCAACATTCTTGATATATTCTATTATTTTAACCCATTAGTTCCACAAGAAGGGAGTTCAGGGTAGGACAAATTCTTCATTTGATTGATTTTCATTAAATTATTTCATGAGGGTTATGCCGATTCTCAATTTCACTTCCGTCGTAATAATGAGTTATTTATAACTAGATTATGCAATTTTGTTACTGCCAATAGGATTTAGCCGGAATTATCACTTCTACGCTGAGGTCTTCTATATTCAGTTTTACAAGGATAAGAAGTGACTATCATACCTTAAAATACACTAACATTCATTAACTAAAATAATTAAAATGCCTTCGAAGTTAAATGACCAAGATTGTTCAATTTAACTAATACAATCGTGAATTAGCCAACAGGTGAATCCCAGAGCGTACGAGTGATGTCACAGTCATGCCTACGAGTGGCTTATCTGCCACTGGCATGTTTGTCCCTGGCATGTCTGCCACTGGCATGTTTGTCACTGGCATGTCTGTCACTGGCATGTCTGCCACTGGCATGTTTGTCACTGGCATGGCTGCCACTGGCATGTTTGTCACTGGCATGTCTGCCACTGGCATGTTTGTCACTGGCATGCCTACCACTGGCATGTTTGTCACTGGCATGTCTGCCACTGGACACTGGAATTTGTGCCACAGGCATGTGTTCCACTGGCGTTGCATGCCACTGGCATGCCTACCACTGGCATGTGCCACTGGCATGAGTGCCACTGACATGGGTGTCACTGGAATTTGTGCCACAGGCATGTGTTCCACTGGCGTTGCATGCCACTGGCATGCCTACCACTGGCATGTGTGCCACTGGCATGTTTGTCACTGGCATGTCTACCACTGGCATGTCTGCCACTGGCATGCGTGCCACTGGCATGCATGTCATTTTCACCCTACATCCTAGGTTGGGGATCTATTCCCTATAGTGGCGTCGCTTAGCAACTTTCCCCTCACCTCCTCTGCCCTCATACTCGTGCTCCCCTCACTAAATATTTATTTACGTCATCATTATTGTTGTTTTTCTGAACTCCGAGTTTGTGTTTCGAAGAGTGGGCAATTGAATTTTTGACTAAGTTTTAGCATAAGGATTCACTATACATTCGTGCTCAATGCATTTTTTAACTTAACTTCACTCTGTTCTATCAATTTTTCCCTTATTTTTCACACAAAGTAATTTATTTACATTTGTTTTTAATTACCTTTGCACCACATTATCTAGGCAGGCACCCCAATACCGACCTGTTTAATGTAACTCAAACAGAATTCTAAACCTTGTTCGCATTTTTTACTTTCCCTTTTCAGAGAGATTCTCCCTCATCAAGTTTTACATTCATTATTATCTGATTCATCACTATAATAATATTCTTAACTATTGTTGTATCCACTTATATATTGTTTCTCTTGCGACTATGCATCGAACATTGAAAGGTCTTCTAAGCAATTATAAGATTCCAGAGTTTTGTCTCATGCTCAATATTATTCCATCACCCTTTAAATTCATTTAATTCAGCAGATATTCAGTCTCATTCATCGTATCAAAATTCATTTCAGGCTTGTCAGTCCCTGAAAATTTTCTCCTATTGAATTTTTATTTTTCGTGCTATTTCAAAGCTCTGACGCTCTTGGGTAAGAATGCGTTTTACTTTAAACTTAAGCCGAAAACGTATCGACTTTTTACGACCAATCCTCAGCTTTTCATCAGGTTATTCTCACCTTGGAATGACTGAAGTTAATCAGAAGATTGTTTGGGGGGAGTCGTTAGCCCTAACAAACGAGACAGATTATTGTCTGCTTGCGTTTCGACAAGGTCGACTTCTTAATTAATTATGTCACTCAAACTTTACGGTTCCTCCAGATTCGGCTTCAAAGCCAATCGTATAAAATAAATTAATGATAAAGGTACCATTCTAGCCTTACAACGCTATTAGTGCCAATGAAACGTGACTTTTTTTCAAAATATCAATCTTTTGGAGGTGGCTTTTAGGCCAATTTTTTAGTTCTTGCTCATCGACTTGAACGTTGATGTCGTTTCTTCCTCCTGTTAATCAAATTTTTTGGTTTATTGTTCAGTTGTCGTTGTATATTTTTTCAACGTGGGACGGTATCCTTAAAATATGTCTCTTTCAATTTTAATTTTTAGTTGTAAGAATTTGGCTGAAACAGTCAGAAGGATTTATCGACATTCTGCTACTTAAGTGAAATTCCGAAAAGCAGAATTGGAGCGAGCCAATAATTTTATCTATGAGGTACGAGGCTGGTTGCTAGGTGACGCCGTCGCGCCAAGCTGCAAAACATTTCCTTCCTCGAGCTTTTGGAGTTAATACGCACCACGAATCAGTGGCACACGAACCAGTGGCACACGAACCAGTGGCATACGAACCTGTGGCACACGAAATAGTGGCACAGGAACCGGTGGCACATGAACCAGTGGCACATGAACCAGTGGCACATGAACCAGTGGCACACGAACCAGTGACACATGAACCAGTGACACATGAACCTGTGGCACATGAACCAGTGGAACATGAACCAGTGGCATACGAACCTGTAGCACACGAACCAGTGGTATACGAACCTGTAGCACACCTGTGGCTGTCTAGTAAGTGCATAGTGAGGTTCTCTAACAATCAAGTAAGAGAACAATCGAATACATGAAAGTTTCCAGAATGAGTTCAGGCTACTGCGGAGGTACGCTATAAGAATAACTATCCACAAGAAATTTAAGCATTATATCATATGTTGCTCTTTTTAATGACTAAATTCAGGCATTCGTTTTCATTAAATTAAAGGCTGTAAGGATCAAATGGGAAGCTGGTACTGAGACAAGATGCGTGAAGATTGGAATGATCAGAAAGCACAAAGAAGTGCAAGATGCGGCTACTCCGCTGTATGCGGTTATGTCTGTGGAGACTGTGTTCTGGGCCAGGACTAATTTAAGTGAATATATTTTATAAAACCATCCCATGCGATATCTTTCTAGGGATAATATATTTTAGTAGGTCGACAGACAATTTTTCTTGGAATTTTTTATCTCTGATTTCGGTTCGAGATGGGCTTTTGTTCCCATCCAAATATCTGCTTTTCTTGATTAATTTCAACGGCCAACGACAAAAAGTCTCCGGAGATTCCATGTCTCTCTAGCGACGTTATTTTGGCCTTTTCCAATGATTGCTTCGCTTCCTGGAACTCTCGCGCCAACGATGGTTCATTTTCGTTAACTGACCACGAATGCTACGATGGATCGATAGCCGATACCTCTTTTTCGGCAATGGAGGTTTGCGTTCATGATCCAGAAACTAAATTTTGACACTTTTCCGATGGAATTGTCGTAAATTTTTTTTCTATTTGAGGCAAAATTCGGGTGACTTAAACACGAGTCATGCGCATGTTGTTAGTGTTCCGTGTTCTGTTACCACGCATAAAAATTAAACCAAACAGTTTTCTAGATTGGACCCCAGCGAAACCACACTGCCTCATACCTCTAATTATCTCGCCAAAATTACAGCTGATTAGGCTAATTAGCGTCACAAATTTCGCTGGCCTAACCTGCCTTTCTTAGGCTAATTCACATCGCAGAAAAATTTCCGGGTCAAATTTCCCGGAATCATATGTCGCTGGTGTCCGACTTGCGGCAGGACGACTGGTAACTATTCTAAATCCAATAGCATTAAAAGTAGTCCTAATTTCATAACTTAACAGTTTGGAATATTTTCAGTTCGAAGACTCTATGCGTTCTTGACCTATTAAAATAGTTAAATGTTAACGAACACATTTTCACGTTGAATTGCAATTTTAGCGAATCTCAAGGACATTAAGGGTTGTTTATTTAAGATTATTATCACTAGCGCTCCTTCAAAAATAAAATTTTCGCGTAAAAAATCACTGTACGCAGGAGTTGTTATTGTTCATTATTTATAGCTTTGTCTGGTGAATTTAGGCTACGATACATTTTTATTTTTTAACTGTTATTATCCTAAATCATCATGCATGGACCTGAATTTTACTCTCGGAGTTGTAGAACACGAATAAAATTCTAGGACAAATTTTTTCTGATCACGAATAAAGTTCTTCTCCAAATGTTTAAGAATTTGTCGTAATATATCTTATAGAATTCGTGCCACTGACTTCGTCTTCGTCGATGAGAAAGCGGTTGAAGTTTCTTCTCTTTTAAGACTGAAGCCGTGGCGTGCGTAAGATTATATTGGTCAGCAAGTTAGGATAAAGGACTCATAAATGGAATTATGGTGCAAACTTAAGGATACCGCCAACCTTCCTAACTGAAACTGAACTCTGATTTATACGATCCTTGACTCTCTTTGCAGCACTGGAAACGTCGGCAGAAGAATTTTGTCGAGGCGACGAAAAACTTGATCTCATAAGTGACTGTTTTTGGCAGCATGAAAATTTTTTTGCTATAATAATAGCGGAAATAATGAACGGCCCCAGTTATTTATTCTTTGCGTTAAATAAGAATTTACTTACGTATCCAGAAAATAAGCACTCTAAATTTGTGTAATTACCTATGCACTACAACTTAAGTTGAATACGTGGCTGAAAAATCTTGAATAGAAATTAAATGAGGAACAGCGCTGAAACCCAGTACCTGATTCTGTATTTAACGATTTCACTCTGAAAAAGCTATCATTATATTTGTTGAGCCATAGGCTTAGGCGAATTTTTCGACACCCAGATTTCGAAGAGTTTCATTGAGGAATCTTATGAAACCATAGTTTCTACAGGTAATATGACATAAGAAATATTAGCTATCTACTATAAATTGAGACATATTAAGATAAACAAATATAAGCAAAATTCATTCCAAGTAAACCATGAAAATATCAGATCAAATTAATTATGATCGACTAATGAGTTGCAGCACTATGAGTTCTCTCACCGAAATATTTCACCACCAAGACAATTGTGACAAACATACTAATTACTGGCAAACTACGGGCGGACGACTGAAGGTCTGAACTAAAGGACCACGTGAAGCGTACAAGTGAAATTACGATTACAATATCATTTAACTTAAAGCATGACTGAGATTATTTGTACTACATAATTTATAATATTTTAGTCAAATAATCTAAAAATATGCATCTAACTGATCGTGCCATGTTCTCGTTAAAGTTAGATTGCAGTTTTCGTTACATGTAGTTTTTTAAACATTTTGAACCCTAATTATGTTGCTATGTACTGGTCCATTGATAAAGTCGAACATTCGGCTCGCAGAATTCTTTTAATGAACACGTTCTGCAACTTAATTGCCATGTGCGACCGCTCTCTAATTAATTATTAATGTTAGCCTCGTTGTTCAGATGTCTATTGTAACTATCGAATTTCTGGCAACATTTCAATGACGTTGAATTTTTTTTTATTTTGCTATTTTGTTTCTCATTAGAAATCAGAAATACAATAGAACGTTTTAAACTGTCATTGAATAATTTACATTACTATTTAATTTTGCGGTTTAAACGGTTAAATTCATAACATTATATTATCATGTGTGTTGCTAATTTTTGGTACTTCATATTGGCTTTTAATCATTTACGTCATGATTTCAGTTTAGCATAGTATAAACGCTCTTTATCATGTTATAAGTCACTCTTTTAAAGAAACTGATTGTAAGTATGAACGGTTTTCTTAAGTAAAATTTCGTGTTCAATGTTTGTTATGTGATCATTATTATGGACGAATGGATCCAGGAGAAATAATGCACTCAATTGCTATTTAAGAACTATTTTTGCACCTCAATAGCACATGCAGTGGCTTCTATTGTTTCGAATAGCGGTTAGCGGTTTCAGCGTTTATTAGGCCGTAGGCCTGTCGCCAATTCTTAACATCGCAGAACGTTCACAGCATTTTGCGGTCTCGAACACACAACTCACTGCTCCCATTCTGCTGTGCTTAACCGCCCGGCCTCCTCGCCGATTCTGACCAGAAACTGGCGCACAGAGCTGGGATCGAACCCGCGCCTCTCTGCGCCAATCCTGGTACTACTTTAACCACTGGGCCACCCTGCATCTCAGCGCATTTATGTTGCTGGGGGACTACCTCTGTCACAAGGTAAATGGCTTCGGAAGATCTCCTTTATTGGAATTTGAACTTAATTTCAGGGATACAACCAGTGTTGTCAATCAACGTACGAAAGAAATTGACAATACGTATATTGTTCGATACATGTCTGGTTTCACGTATGTTTATAACATTTATTTTAACGTCCCTTATATTTGATCTATAGGCAGAAGTAGTTTGGCAATTTTCACTATCATATTGATTATTTTTGCCTTAAATTGAACACTGGTGTATGGAATATGCTCTAAATAATTGGATTGGATTCTAAGAATTATATCTGGGCATAATTTTACGGATTAAATGGCCTTTTCTTCATTATGCGAAGATAGCGCTATCACACTTGATTGCTGAATGTAGACCGAAGAAATACTGAGCCCTGACTTTTATGCATTTATTGTCAAACATTCTTCAACTCGGCGATATTGAATAAATTAAAGATTGGAAGTCAAACTCAGATGACAAATTCTAAGCTCGTACTCCAAGAGCTCAAAACATCAAGAGCGTCGTAGATTTAAGTTTATTTTCTTGGAACTGAAGATATTCTTGACATTTACTAAGTCATCGTAAGATGTTATTTCCAGTGAGAATTCACGCATCATTTTTAAACATCAATTGAATTAGATAATTTCTTAGATGTCGTTTTTAGGGATGTATTGCGAGCGGGTGATCGGACGCCGGTGATGCTAATGTCTTGAATTTGTTTAATTTTTATTCAAATGTTTTAACCATGCAGGGATTCATCTTCAATGGAATCGTCGGAATGTTTTATGTGCATCGCTTTTTTATAATTCTATTAAAAATCGATGCCAAAAATACCACAGAATTAAATTAACTTTGACTCCTTTGCATTACAGAATCAAAATGACTTGAAACGAACTCCAACAATTCATTTGAACTTCAATTGCAAAGTTATATTTAATGTTCTAAATAACATGAATAAATCATTTCACAGATGATATTTATTTAAGTATAAACGATATTTTCCATTCACGATGTTGCCTTACAATTCTATTTGTATACGATGCGATTTTTCGTGCACACGTGCTTCACATAAACACACGGTATGCAACCCGTCGAACACAAATTATAACCCGAGAAACAAACAACGCTTGCGAAGAATTCCACTCCCAGAAGTTTGATAAATATTGTATTTATTTATAATGTTAATCATATTTTCATTCCAGGAACGCCTAGATATTCTCGAGCAAATAACTCTCAAAATCGAGATTGCGGAATGACATCGTAGCTGAGATATAATATTAATTTAGTATACAAGGAATTAAAAAGCAAAGAAAACGCTAAGCAAATTCACCATATCGATATTGAAAACGTTTTCGATATCGATATGGTGAATTTGCTTGGCGTTTCCTTTGGTTTCAAATTCATTGTGAACTTGCGATTTCGTCAGACTGAGAATATAACTATTTAATATAAAATTTAAACACTAGCAGAGGTGCTGAAAAGTCAGGTGCTGTCGCTGTGCGTGGTTCCGAGAGTTCACTTGCAGTTCATGTTGAGCGCAATATGGGGCTAGCGATGCGATCGGAATGCCAACCATTCCCGTTTCTGATTTGCATTCAAGCCGAGAGCTTCAATTCCAATATCATAACATTTAAAATGCAAACCAAATTTTGAATTCTGATCTAGCTGATAATAACGACTGCAACCTCAAATACAAAGAAAAGCAAACAGACTGCGGACAAGTGAATAATATTTTCAAAGGTGCTTTCTTGAATACGCATTCGGAAGCAGTTAATTTTCTCGGCCATTGTGAATTTTCGCGGATGTGCAGCACGTGCAAGGAACCTTTTGTTCCAATAATTTTGAACCTTCACCAGCCTGTTTGTAGGGCTTCATGAATTCTGAATAACAATGAGGATATGAAGGGCTCAATATGCTGTACCATGCTGAATTCATTTATAGCAAAATTATATTCAATTTTAATGAGATTTTTTTTATATATTCACCGTAAACGTGGTGGATTGAATGTCATTTAAGTTAAACAATGAGTTTACATAGGTAATTGGTAATAGGTAATTATTACATAGGTGGTTTACAAATTAATGAGTTTACATAGGTAATATACATATACATAGGTGTACAAATAATAACCATTACCATTGGTAATAATATTCAAAGAGTTGAAATGCATTATTGTCCGTCAAGCAAAGCTACTGTGCAGAGGCCATACTTTCAAAATTCGCTAAGTGAACGTAAGTACTTACGCTCTATTTTCTTGTCTATGATTGGTTGAATTTGCTTGGAAGGCCGTCAATGACTGGCTGATGAACTTACGATCTTCTAACTTTTTTGAAAGTATAGGCCCTGAGTTTGTCCTATCAAAATTCGCTAAGGTACACGCAGTGGCATAATTACACGTGGCACCGATTTCTCGTCTGGGATTGGGGGGTTTAGCTCGAAATGCTGACAGTAATTAATTGATCGAGTTATATAAGCGCAACTATTTTTGATTGTATGAATTAACAGGTCTAAAAAATAGAACGTTTTTCTGATGTATTTGTACTCTGATCGAAAACAAGACAATCAACCTGAAAATTTTAATTATAAGTTATCTTATTTAGTTGACTATCACACATGATTATACACTGAAAATTACTCGTAGAAAAATTCTCAATGCACACGAAATGTGCTACCAGAGCGTTCAGTATTTCGTCGGACAATTGAACGTTTCGTAAAAACGATTTCGAAAAGCTCCTTTTTTCCTGCACTAAAATTCCTGCAAGTACTCGACTGCCATGTTTAAACAGCCTCTAGTGATGGGAAATCTATAATTGTTTCCCTTTGGTTTCCAGTACAGAAACGATGATGGGTTCATGCATGGTGAACTGCCGAGTGAATGTCTTGCAGCTCTACAACTGTTTCGTGGATATTGCAAAAACCTGTTCGTCGTATCTGAGATTCAATTTCTTGTGCTCCTGAAGTACCTACACTAAATGTTGCCCTTCATGATTTTATCAGGTTTTCTTTAATACATTGCTAATAATGATTTATTAAATATTTGTCAAAACTTTTTGTGTTTGAAGGGCAACGGAAATATTTGGGGGCTGTTCGATAAGAAATTAATGAAAAAGACGAAAAAATTTATTGAAAAATTAAAGGAAATTTAATAGTTTCATAATTTGGAAGATTTATGTTATTTATATTTTGCTCAATAAGTTTGTTAGCTTAATAAAATAGTTTTGAAGATTTATTTCTCCAATAACAGATCTTTCTCCTTGCATTTTCTTTATAATTATTAACGGGTTTTCGATAGTGGAGTTCCAAATTGCAAGGATTTTCGATCGTGGGAAAAGTCGGTCTAACCTGCTAAAGTTGGATAAAAACTAATTATTTGTTGAAAAGCTAAATTTTTCATAAACATAGAAAAATAATTGCGACTTATAGGGTAACATGGGGCAGCGAGCCCACTGCGGGTCACGGGCCCATAGCGGGTTTCTCGCTAAGTATGGCAGATATTGGTCCGTGTTCTCTATCATTTTGACACTTTTTACAAAATAGTGTTTCATTAAAAATTGAATAACTCTATAGGCGTCTAATTCACATCATACATTCCTCATTAGTTGCACCTTTAAACAAAACAAAGAACCACCTCGTATCAATTAAAACTTCATCAAAAACTTAGTTTAAAAAAAGTGGGGGGCGCGCTGCCCCACGTTACCCTACATATTTAAACTTTAATTCGGAGTCACGATTAATGCAAAGTTTTGAAAGACACCACTCATTCCTGCATCCACTTTTAAATTCTGTACAAGAGAGTGTGATGTGTTCTACTATGAATTTTATTCTATAAAATCGATTATTTTTACAAGTTTTAAAATTCTTATATGAAACTTTTTGCTCCTATGTAATAATTTCATACGTGGGCAACTTCTTTTCCATAAATGCTATGTTCCTCCGGAAATTACAAATTTCATATTCTGTCGTTAAAAATGAAAATTTATAAACATCGTCATTTGTAATACCTTCCATATTTTTGTTTTCTAAATTTAACATAATTGTCCGATCTTGGTTAAGTGACTGTGTAGGGGAAAGCTCGTTTTTTATCATCTTGCGTGTAATTTTACTTAAAGTTCATTTATTATTTTGAAGTTGTTCGTCGCCATTTTAGTTTAGACTTTACGGAATTCGGAAAGCGGAAGGTGGGATTTGCCGGATTACTGCGTGGTGTGAAGCCCGAGCGGAGGTGTGTAGTGTGTTAGGTTCTGACGTGTATTATTAAATCCTGTGCGAACTGATGTGAATCGACGTATATCTTTTATTTGTGTTGCGTTATTTGATTTCTAAATTCGTTGTTTTAGTTTAATAGTCTGAAGTTTAATTATTGTTCATTTTACTTTTTTAGGAATGCCTCAAACCCAAGATTTGATACTCGAGACTTGGTCTTCTTCTCCGATGAAATGCCAGTTTGACCAGCACGCGGATTGTATATACTATAGAGAATGTATTCGTGCAATAAAGGGACTTTAGTTAAATACTATCTGTGATCAAACAACCCTATTCGATCATGTAGGCCGGGATGGTGCGTCGGTTACCCAACAACTGCTCATAAGTTTTGCACTCCGTACCTGTTTTCCATAACATGTGAAAAATGTTAACTGGTGTGCCTTGAACTCCTCCATAATAAAGTACAATCTCTTCTAGCAAAATAAGCTATCACATTCCATTTCAAAGCCACATTGAATCAAGTTCCCTGTTTGGGAATATCTTAAGAGGCTGGAATACGGTTTTTTAGTGACGGCAATTTTCTCATTTAGGGAAAAGTGCCCTATTGTGCTCGTCATGTCCGTCCGTCTGTCCGTGACTTCACGTTTTCGTCGATTTTGAGAAAATGCGCTCTCTGTCACTCACTGCAGTGACTACCGAGTCATATTTTATATTTTTGAAGATAAGCTAAATAAACGATGTAAGGAATCCAAGCTTCATGCACACAAAGACGCTAACAAGTCAAAATTATCTTCCGCGTAGAATTTATTTGATCAAAGTTGGATCATCATAAATAACGATGTAAAATGACGATACTTAATGATGGAAAGAACGTCCGACAACATCGTCGACACAACTTAGTCCCAGAACTTCATGGTGCTCGGCCTCGTAGAAACGGGCGATAATTTGAAGAAGTTCTTATCAAAGTGTGCCAGAGAACCTGGTTCTTTGCATGGACCCTTGGCTCTGCTATACCATAGGGTTCACGGGGCCATCCGCTCGTCTAATAGCCACTTGACACACCCATCTTCAGGCTAAAATTCGACTCTTCATAAACGGCCTTGAAAGTGGCCGAAAATTGCGGGGGATAAAAACTGGCCGACAAGAATTTTCCACTATAAAAATGTTGTTCCACCGATCGTGAATAGAATCTCGTGCCTAGAAAAATGTTTATATAGCGCTAATGAACAATCTTTCAGTTCTTACAGAAAAAAATAAAGAAATGCATGAAACCTTATTGGTTGTGAAAATTGTAAACCTTTATCATCCCTAAAGGCTCCTAAAATGCTTGCATCTGAATACTTAAAGTAACGAGTCTGTTTTAACGCTTTTTTTCTCGTTGTGTACTCGCTACATTTCTGGGTAGTTTATCGTCGGCGGACTGCTGTCAGTTTTTCAGATGACGCTGTTTAATTTGAAAATTTTACTGATAAGTTTAAAAAATAAGAATGAAATTGATACTCGAATATCCTCACTGTCTTTCAGGAATAAAAATGTCATTCGATTATATTTTTCCTCTGCTATTTTCCTGTGAACTGAAATTCATCAGTACGATGCATCATCCGGCGCAATTTTTACACAATCCTAAATCTGCTTATTCCTTTTGCGACAAGCATAGTAATATGTAGAAATTAAATTTGAATTTCTGGAACCACTACCAGAAAGTATAGAGAAATATAAGATAAATTTACTCGTATGGATTTTCAAAAATTTTGTACGCTGTTGGATTGGCTCGCAGATGAAAATTCTATGAAAAGCGGTCACTACGCTAAAATAAATCGATTTTTTTAAATTTATGAAATCAAAAGCGAATAGAAACTATCAAGCTGTAATTTTCTTTAATTTTCTCTAGCAACTTTAACATAATTATATTAATATTGATTTTTTAAACTTTTTAAAATATACGAAAAGAGCGTCAATTTCACAGTCCGAGTCGAAACTTTCTTTTAAATGCTCATATTTTAATTCCTGGGCATGGCAGAGGATAAATTAAGATGCATAAATGGATGGGCAGATGATTGTAGATTGTCAGAGGCATGATAACGTTGCCTCGTACATAAAACACGGGACAAGCTGGACATTTTTGGAAGGAGGTTTTAAGTGATCATATATGGTAACTTGCTCGCGAAATAGATAATTATTAGTCTGCAAACTTTTGCCTAATTGATCTTAATTAATCCACGATATCTTTCGTCTTGGGATTAAAGCAAAGAAATAAACTGTGTAAATGACAAAAACAAAACGTATTCAAAATATTTACTGAGCCTTGTTGTAACAAATCGTGAAGAATTTTTACGTATATATACACTTTATTTTCTCCTTTAGAGCTCGACTTACCGAATTGACATATTTTCCAGTTGTTCTGTTAGCACCGATGTTAGACTAGTTGAAACGTCGCAGTGAGACATGCGCGAGGCAACGTGAAATTTTTTGCAATTTTCTAAAAATTTTTACAGGGATAGAGCTGCATCAAGCTCCGAATTTAGCGCCATAATTAGCCTACGGCTGCGCGAGGCTTCTAATTAAAAGATATTGCGAAGCATTTTTGAATCAAGACTTCATGACGTATTTGCGTTGGCTTCTATTCAAATTCGCAAACAAAATAACATTCAAAATATTCCTGAAAATATTTTGCTCGCGAGTAAATGTTGCCGTTGATTTAAATGGGCTCCTATTTTTGCGCATTGGTATGAATTTCGGCTTCTTTTATTTTTTGTAGATAAAATTATGGATTTCTAGTTCATTAATTTTTCTGTTCAGAGGATTGCTCCAGAAAAAGTAAGTTTCTTTAAAGCACAATAATAATTGCCTAGAAACATTTCGTTTCAATTCAAACGCTTCATCATTCGCTTCAATTCAAACTCTGTGATGAAGCTATGCAAAACATAAAACTCAATAATTTACCTCGTAGAAAAATTGACGGAAATAAAAGCGTCTGGTTTGTGTGCCGCATTGATGAACGTCCCGGATCACGTCGCACCAGAAGACATACCATCCGTAACACAATATACTGACGGATGATACAGCCTCGCCAATGCGTTATGTCTTCATTAATCTGCAGCCTTGCTTTTTGCCGTATTAAGGATGAGGCAAGTTTTGTCGCCGTAAGCCAAACACATTCTTGAGTCTTAATTTACGAGTGGAGTTGGAGTACACTACCAACCGAGCGCTGTTGTTGGCAAGGGGGAAGTTGTATGTTTCGTACACAGTTTCGGCAAAGGCGAAATTAAGTTACGCACACTGGGTTTTTGCAGCGTTACCATGCAAGAATGTACAACAACGACATTAATCGTATTCGGTCTAGCGTCTTGCAGAACTAAAGCAGTAATTTGCTGTGCAAAGAATTAAATGGTACCACCACTCCATTGTTAGGACGAATACTGAAGGCCATTAAAATACATTAACAGTCACTTCAGCTGGCAAAAGTTGTGCGCTATTATCCTGTAATTTTTGTTTTCGTGAAGGCTTCAGTCCAGTCACTTGACACTAAATAACTCTTTCGGTGGCACGGATTCCATCCCACCCATTAAGCTTAAGATGCCATTTCTGATTGCAGTGCCATAGTTGCCCTTAATTCCGAATTGCCGGGATTTTTGACAGCCTAGGTTGCCGCCAGCTTGGCATACCAAAAATCCTGGACGAGTCCCACGCTTCAATTGATTGACAAGTCGTGATCAGAAATTGCGAGTCTTTCCTTCCACAGCTGACGAAGAAGGTCGTCACAAACGGTCCATCAGCAAACCAAGTCCGTCCGCTCGGACAACGGGAGAAATAGCACAGAAGTTTCAGTCGGCGAGAAAGTTAGTGTCTAAAACTCGCGAAAGAAAGTTAAGAAACGATTTAAAACAAATAAATGCTCTGCTAAGAACTGAAATTCATTTTACAAACTGACGATGCACTGGGATGTTTCTTGCAACTTTTAGTGCGGTATTGAGCATGTCAATAATTCGGGTTCCATAGGCTTGTCTGGTCGCATTCTCTGGATTTGAAGCTGAGCTCCTGAAGCGAAAAAAGGTATTATTTCTGTAACTTTACTTATCGTTTTCTCTACTTTTAACAAGCATGTAACCGAGCTAAACATTCTGATTATCTTCATTATTCCATGATAAACGATAAATGATGTGAAATCATAACGATGAAAAATTCTTTGCCTTGATTTTGTTTCTATTATCGAATTGCGTTCAGAATCAACTTCTGTTTCGAGAGTGGCCATGAACTACACTACAAATGAAGCACTTATGAACATCTTTTAAGGATTAAATTCACAGCTTCGAGTTTTATTAGAGTTTGCTTTAATGCATGTACAGTACTGATTAATTCAGTAATTAACACTCGACATCCTTACCTTTTTAACACATGAAATGAAGTCAGCGTCACATGTCTATATTACCTCCAAGTAAAATAATGTTTAACACGTTCCATAAATCATTTTGGAACCAATTTGAAGCGTCTGCATTTCTGGCGCCTCCAACTACCATTTACAAAGAGCCAGCATTGCCCTTGATGTCTACACCTTGACCAGTTTGTGCTGGACTTCAGGAATAAGATCTCGCTGCCGAACCCAGACACAGCAGGTCAGGATCGGTCATGCGACAACATCAAGGGTATATCAGCGCCGTGCGGGTAGGCGGGTTTGAAGCTTGCAAGTTAGGCACAAGCTAGCGCACTTTTTTTCATTGCATTTAGCGCACATTTGTTTGAACATGAATCATCGATGGAAGGCATACGAATAATATCAACGGTCGTTAATCAAACTGTTTTAAGTGTGATCAAATATTCTAAGCAATAAATCAGTTAATATTCTACATTTTTGAGATAAATATTCTCTACTATAACATTATTAGCACCCTTGAAAAAAAAGTGACTCAGCAGTCTGTGATAGAAAAATTAATGTAATCCAAAGTTGAGTATTTCGACATGTAATCTGCAAATACGATCATTTAATATAATGTTTGGAATTGTCATTTTACTTCAAGCATTCGAGGAACACAATTGATAACGTATTTTGGGTGTTCCGCATTCAGTTAGTTTTTAATCATGGCACCACATCGCTTCAAAGTTGGCTCGTCCTTCGGGCGTGCTTATATCTGAGTTTTTAGTCTGTGTCTGCCTTAAGATGAAAGTTTCTGTTGTATTGAATTTAAAATGGGAAACTTATTTATCGGGATCCTGAACAGCACATTTGTCATTCTTCATACGATAAGTCCTCCATTGGAAAATAAATTACCAAAGATGTTTATTTCATTTAAATCAGGCTATAGTTCTCTGCTCGGCAATGTCTTGATAGGTCAAGGTCGATAGTTAACACCAGGACAGGAAAATTCTTTGTAGTCTTTTTCTGACGACTTGATAGGTAAAACGTAAAATAATACGTTTTACACTAAGATTCGTCGTTGCTCATCACGAAGCTATATCTTAATAAATTCTGTATGATATCATGACATCAGAGCTCAAAGTTACGTTCTACTGTCAACATTAAAGACTTGTCGAAAATATAAAACAAAGACTTGACGAAAATGTAATAGCAATGAGTCTGCATTTAAAACACCTGCTTATCTTGTTAGCATCTAACCTCCGTTTTTCCCTTCGTATTTTTGATCTTTTACTAGTCAATAAAGATTTTAGAGGACTTATTCGTGCACTTGTTTCAGATGATATCCTTCCTCTTACACGCGGCTTCTCTTAATGATCACCAATATTGCTGATGACACTTTTAGTGGCCATCATGCAAAGCATTATGCTACTTGCGCCTGCGCGTTGTGGGATGCTGTACCGAACTTTACCATCAATATGACACGACGGGTAAATGTCCAATCTCCTCCTCATGTGCAGTCAAGCAATTGACTTTACGAGCCCAATGATGACCTTAGCTCGCTCGTATACTAGCGGCTGTGCCATCATGGAAGTGTAAAAGGAAGAGGCAGTTTGAGGCCAAAAAGTTATTTGCGTTCTGGTCGAGATGCGGAGGCGGTCCATTACATTCGATTGCAATAATCAACCTGGATTTTTTCAAAGGAATTCAATAGTGTAATGTCTATTATTCATTGACGTTAATAGTTAATATCAATGTAGTATTTAGCTCAATTATTATGATTTAGTCTTTAATACTTGCCTAAACTTGCTAACGATCGAAGAGCTTGAAGAAATGCACTACAAAAAGCATTTCGAAAAGAGCTGTCTTAAATGACCAATGCAGTTTAGTTAGAATCTGATAAAGGAACTCTTAACAACTGCTACACGTGAAGATCTTACAATCAATCTAGGATGGTTCTATTTATTATTTTTACTATTTTCCATTTCTTCATTCACTTTTTATTTTTCTATTTATATCATTTTCCACTCATAGCTTTTATCGTTACTGTGAAGTGCAAATCTATGTGTTGATTTCGTCGCAAAAAATAGTCATTTTATTTCAGTCACTTACATCATATATTTGGAGACATTGTGTCGAAACTTGAATACATGCTAACCAATAATTATTCATCAATGTAAGAATAAAAAACCAGTTGTAGACTATGCGCACTTCATGTTAACCTCAGCACTCATAGAATGAGAGTTAATGCATCTGCCGGCATGGCTACAAATTCATCTCCATAGTTAATATATCAGTCTGTATGAACCGTTCATTAATTATTATATCTTCGTTCAACTTTAGTTAGTTGAAACCACGACAAATGATGAGTGTTAAAAAATCTTCTGTTCACGTGTGGGAATTTTTTTTAAATCGAAGTTCGATATGAGCGTCCGTAAGTAGCGGGCAGGGCAGAATACGGCCTGGCATCGAGGCCGTATTATTTACGGAGGCCTATGTCGGCTTGCTGAGCCTAATTAGCTTGATAATTTGTAGCTCTCGCCGATGGAAATCGTCGCCATTATGCAGCAGTTCACCATGGCAATTGGGCTAGAAGTAAACGCACTCGGCCATCGGTATTTAATGGCATGGGAATCCAATGACTGGCCACTGCGATATGGCATATCGGCGTATTGGCTTGCGATGCCACGAGACCACGGACTTACTTTGCAATATTCCGCGACGTGGGCAATTGACAGTTGCTGTTTGGCAGCTCAACGCCGTACTTTTCAACTATAGAGGGTTAGCTATGGAAATTTTCTTTGGTGGAGAGAAAAGTAATTAATTGAAAAATCGTATTGCCTATACCTAAGCGGCTTTCGTCAACGTATAACAAAAACGCTTCGTTTTTTTTCGCTTCGTCAGCGAAAAAATTGCAACGATCAATCAAGGGTAGTTGATACGGCGGTTAATATCTGATTGATTAATTTTTTAGGAATTGTTAAGTTTTTGTGCAAAGACAAATAGACACACTGATAATGTCTGCGAACAATTCAAAATAAGATTTATCTCGTATAATTATCAGAAAAGTTTTAGCGTCTCTCACTGCACTGATAGAAGAATCACCGTTAAACGGTTTACCGGCGTTCTAGTGGTCGGCCGACACTAGAAAAGAAACACCGTATGGCCCCTTTTATTCAAATTTAACACTAGAAACTCGTACAACATCTAAAAAACTGCTAAACGGTGTATTTTCACGTGGCGGCCGCCCACTAGAACGCCAGTGAGACCGTTTTTACCGTATTTTCGAACAGTGTGGACGCTATAACGTGCGACTAGGATACGGCGCCAACCAATCAACGTCCTGGACCAATGAAGCGTTTAATGAGGGAGCCTATTTTGCCAACAACAGAATTCTTTGCGCCTATTTGGCCAATTTTTCTGGCTCGAAAAACACCTCAAACCCGAGTGTTTCAATCAAGGGAAAGGGGAGCTTTTAATTAGCTCCATGGCACGCTAACTAATTAAAAGATTAACAAGAGGCGAAAATCATGCCTGATTAAAGATCAAGTTAAAACTAAAGGCCACCAAAGTCTGTTATTCCTGGGAGGGATTTTTAAACGACAAGTTAATTAACTCAATTCAAATAAAGTAGAGCGCGGTCTATTTTACACGAAAATGTACATAACAAAGTTACTTAAACTAATTCTATTCTAGGTATTTAAAGATAAATATAACATTTTTTTATCAAGAATTCCTTCCGTACCAATTTAATTCACTGCGTATCGAAAATATCGTATCACACAACGAAAATTCTTACAGTTATTTACAGTCTGCACCGATTTTCTTAACATTCATTGCGTATCCTACGCGCTGTAGAATTCCTAAGCAGTAAGAAGTACGTAGCTCTCGCCGCCTGACTCACTTCGGTACTGTGACCTACGTATGAAACGCAGCAAAATCAACAGAGGATTAGGCAGCTGTAGGAAGTAGCTGAGCACACTGAGCAACGCTGTATGACTCTGAGCAGACTGAGCAGCGGCTGTATGACTCTGAGCACACTGAGCAGCGGCTGTATGACTCTGAGCACACTGAGCAGCGGCTGTAAGACTCTGAGCACACTGAGCAGCGGCTGTAAGACTCTGAGCACACTGAGCAGCGGCTGTAAGACTCTGAGCACACTGAGCAGCGGCTGTAAGACTCTGAGCACACTGAGCAGTGGCTGTAAGGCTCTGAGCTCACTGAGCAGCGGCTGTATGACTCTGAGCACACTGAGCAGCAGCTGCGTGAGACGAGCGACCTTTCTTCATCACCGGTCGGAAGGGCAGCAGCTTAGCAGCCCATAAGCCACAAACGCGACTTCCCACATGATAACACCCACGATAACGGGGGAAAAATCTTCAGTGGTAACAAACAGTTCGAGGGGAAAATAACACAAATAAATAAAAGAGAAGAACATAAATCCTTACAGAGAAAGCATAACACTTTACAAGGCAAACATAACATCTTATTTAAGGCAAACATAACATCCTATACAAGGCAAACATAATAACCTAATAGGGAAATTTGAGCGACACGCGAAGTATCAGAACTACTCGTGAAGAAACAGACTCATGCAGAATCAGATCGACTTAAGAAGAATCAATTAATCGTTTAATCATCGGAACGTACAATTCAAATGTTGCAAGCGTCAACGGTAGTTCCAAAAAAGAAATATTTTAATTTATTCGTGCCTTTTCACCATATTTTGAATGACATATACCAACTCAGGAAATTAGAAAAATGAACCGCACCTCAAGGCAATTTTTTACAGGAATACTGTTTTTAGTTTCATTTTACAACAGCAACTTAAAAAAAAAACACGGTGGGTTTGGGACCTTGAGTCTGAAATGGCATCGGGTTTGCTGTCTTTGTTATCGCAGGATTTTTACAGAACATCCGCGAAGCGTAAGTCGTTTAGCCTTAGCTGCGAAGTTAACCCTCTAAACTATTTATTTTATGACCTAATACCCTGAAGTTCTGAGCAGAAGCACTTGCTGTACTTCCTAGCTAACAAATTTCGCGATATTTCCTATAGTTTTTAACAAATTGTAACTATCATGGTTACACATCGTGCTACATTTGTGCTTCTTATTTCAGTTCGCTCGAGACAAAACGTTGTTCGGCGGAACTCATTGATGTATATATAAAAATCGTTACGTGCAAGTTTACAACCTCTGCTGATTCCATAAATTCTTATCAATAGTTATTAAATTAAAGGCGTCTTCAACGGATCAAATAAATTTCTAAAAGACGTAATTTCAAAGGATTTGGCACCATAATTCAAAATGATGTTAATATTGGTCTTTTTATGAATTACATGGCTTTCCGTTAAATATACGGTAAAAAACATTCAAAGCTGCTCCCAAAAACATGCCATTGTGTATCTCATATTGCACCGTACATCGACAATTTGATTTCTCCTTATTTGCCTTATTTCCTTTTACTCACTTCTATTTATGTCCTGTCGTTCCCCAAGACTTGACCTCTCATACCTGATATCCCACCTCACTAGCCTGCTCTCCCCTTATTGACAATTTCTCCTTTTACTCACTATCCTTTCCGCTTTGACGTTCTCCTAGACCTGTCTTCTTATATACATCATGTCCCCCTCACTAGCCTGCTCTCCCCTTATTGACAATTTCTCCTTTCACTCACTATCATTTCCGCTCTGACGTTCACCTTAGACCTGTCTTCTTATACCTCATATCCCACCTCACTAGCCTGCTCTCCCCTTATTGACAATTTCTCCATTTACTCACTACCCTTTCCGCTTTGACGTTCCCCCAGACCTGACCTCTTATACCGACCTTAAGCCTATAGTTTGCTCTCCCCCCGCCAGCCCTGCAATGGCGAGTGCAGGTAACGCAATTCGAACGTTTGCAGAAGTACTCATGGAGGAGTTCTGTTGACGCAACTGATGGAGCCACGAGATACCATCATCCTAATCATTCCAGCATGGACCTTAGAACCATTAGTGGCTTATGAGACTCTGCCTTGAGCTATAAGCAAAGTATTATATTTTCTGCGGGTAAATGTTGGAAGCAGAAGTGCTTGAAATTTACTTTAAGACGTTAACAAAAAAAAGCATTTAGCTTTCAGAATATATAGGCAAATTATTATAGTTCAATTTTATTTTAATGTAAAAAATTATTTAACAAATTTAAGTCAATGATTTATACTTGACATTAAACTTGTCTTCAATATAATTTACGTATTTTAGCTATGGCGTTTTTAAACTACGTGGCTTTGATGAATGCCTGATAGCAAATACTAGTGGTAAATATTGTCATTTAATCCAAATAATATTAATTAATAATAATTAATATTTAATATCAAATTAAATTTAATATTAAATTTAATTTAATATTAAATTTTCATTTAAAATTAAATTTTCATTTATTTGCAAATTTCGACACTCTTTTCATCCCGCTTTATCGGAACAAGCCTAAATTAAATTCACTTTTTGAGCGTTGCGAAAACTTCAATTCAATTTCAATATTCAATAAACTGTCAATAGCATTTTACGACGTATCTTTCTGAACAAATAAAACTTTATTTCAACAATCAAAAATTTATATCCTCGGCTTTTCTTCATCTAGACCGGTGAGCATGTCATCCTCTATATATCGACACGGAACCTCAAAAATAAAATGTCTAAAAAAGTGCCAGTAACCTGGATGGCGGCGAAAAAGTTGTGTGCAGTTTTGGATGATAAGTCTCGCAGTTAGAATTTATTGCAGATTACCAGTAAGTTGCAGCATCCATCTTGCTTGGTAAGCCGTCGCAGACACCCTATATCGGCAGGGACACTCTTCTCTCGCTGTCTCGTCTGATATTTGGGCAGAGTTCCTTCACTTTCAGCAGTTCATATAAAACGGGACCTTTTCAAATGCCTTTTGATTTTTGTGCCTTGCATTCTCCGGTTCTCACTTAATTCTTCATTTTCTCATTATCAATTTGAAAAATCTACTTTTGAGTGGAAAGTAAATGAAAAATTATTTATATAAAAATTGTGAAATTGTTCAAATTAGGTTTATTATTTTTCAGCACTTGATTGTCGCGAAGTTCGAAATCTTATGATGCCTCTTATGCTAACAAATATTCACACGGATGCGATACTCAGTGTATGAACTTTTGCAGTATGAGCAGTTTGCGACTGGTAATTACTTTGCGACTTGTAATTACTTTGCGACTGGTAATTACTTTGCGACTGGTAATTACTTTGCGACTGGTTAATACTTTTCGACTAATTTTTACTTTTCAATATGTTCGTACGTCATCACACCACTGGATTTGTTACGAAGAGCAAAGCAAACGCCAACCAGAAACGCAAAACCTTCATTGAAAAAATTGTGGACAATTTTTTATCCTCTGGAATTGTTTAACCCGGCTGTGGTGAAGAGGAATTTCCGTACGTTTTTTCCACGGAAGTTCGCTCGATGTTTTCTTTGCTCTTAAACTCATTTTTTGCAACTCAAGCATATTAATAAACTATATAATGACTTAAATTAGTTGATGTACAAGTCTTTACAAGGCTAAAATATTTCGGCTGGCGCTATGGATCATACGAAAAATAAATAAAGTTGTTTGAAGTAAAATTTCACCTTGAACAACAGTTATTTTTAAGCAGTTTACTAAAAAAGTAAGTGATTCGCCTTAAAATTGAAATATTATGCGAAAGAAAATGCTTATCGATAAAATAAAATGCACGAGAGCATCAGTTCTTATGAATATTGAATTATCTCAATGCTTAGCAGATGTTGCTTGAGCATGATTGCAGGAATAACGCAATGAACGAAGTCTTTTACAATTTCAATTTTTTGTAACTGAACGTAATAATTCAAATATTCTCCTGTTACGACACTTTTCATTTTGCATTCATCCGCTTGATGTTTTGCTTCACATTAGCTTTTTGAGTTCACTACGCTCCGGAAATCGCTATCTAATTTTGCAGTGAGTAAAATATTTTTGGCTGAGGTATGAAGAAATGATGATTTATGTAGGTCATAATTCCCTACGGAAGTCATCATGACTGAAGCAGGTCACCATGAATTACGTAAGTCATAACGACTTATATAGATCACAATGTCCTACTTAAGTCATGACGACTGCTCAAGCACTTAGACTTTAATGGATAGTCGACAGCTGGCAAAGTTCTAGACTCGGTGGACGTTTTGAGAGATAACATTGCAAACGTAGAATAACCTGTAGACTGAGGGTCAAAGTTTGTGAGAATGGAGGATGGTTGGAACGGTATTATTCATTCCTTTATTTGATCTAGATTAATTCTAGAAATTTCGCATTGTTAATATTTCATTGTCATAGCGCTTTCTGAGATTTTTCTACTGAATTTCAAATAGCTCGATCATGGAGTCAAAGTTTTGAAAATATTTATGTGTTTATTGGCACATTATAACAGAAAAAGGCTGTTTGCTATTGGATTCTATACTAATGACTGAAATGACTTATCTTCAATATTTATATGTTGTATGGGTAAAACATTCATTTTAAAAATGACATTTATATACAACCAAATAGACTGAGCTGGTCATGCACGAAATTTTGGAAGAATTTCAGTATTGGAACGCGATTATAAATTAAGGTGAAATAATGAGAATAATTTTGTTAACAATTTGTCGAAACATTATAATTGCTATGTTTCGTTCTATTATCAATTTCGTTTCGTCTAAACTTCAGAAAAGTAATACAGGCTTTTGAGATTTTTATCCCTTACATAATAACTCTTCCTGGCGTAATTATGACTTCCAAAACACGATCTAAAAGTCGTTTTTGATGTGAATGTTTTCACGTTATATCGGCCGAAAAATTATTTTTTGATCTGTCATCAAAGATACTGATATCCGTTTATAGTTTGTGTTGTAATTGTCTAGCAAATTTATCGCATAAAAGTTCAAGCACATTTTATTCGGTGAACGTAAATGTTGTTTTTCTAGAAATTATTTCATATGGTTATTTGATTCTTCGAAAAATTTGCGCAATCAAGGGTCCTAAAATAGTTAATGGTTGGTGTAAAACTTTACAATGAATACCAGAGTCAAATTGCAGACTTTTACCGTTATTTTTCTTATGTCAAATGGCCTGATTAACGTAAAAAAAATTATAACCATAAAAATTTCCCAAAATTCGTGATATATTCTTTGATGTACAGCTCTGTGAACAGCTTTTGCTATTTTGATGTTTGGTGCAATAGCTTACAGGTATGACATAAATTATTATTTTATTCTTATACGCTGAATTGAACGCTTGTTTTTCAATCCACGTGCGCAATCGTTTTTCACATGCGACGCAGATAACGTAGTCAGTCATCAGTAGTTGTCTCATACTGCTGATAAATATATGTGTTGTCAGGAGACATTTTACTGCGCGGGATATTACTCTTTTATAATATCAATTATATATCTCCCATTTACGCAATCTCTTTGGCAAAACTTTAGAAAAATTATTGATGTTGGTGATTTGATTCTATTTCTCTCAACAGAATGTCGTGGAAATAGGTTTTACTTACATCTGTACAGATAATTTACAAGTAATTATGTACTGGGTTTTGGGATATTTTTAATTTTCATTCCTAATCACCTTTGATGGGATCTCTAGTATAGTTCTTATTATCATTGTACCTGGCGATCTGGCCGTGGAAATGCGTCTATAGATTACGCGTGATAATATTTGTGATGCGTAATTGGTAGGTTATCGTATAATGCGATACTGATTATTTTCGTGTGATTATTTTATTTATATAACATGCTTATTTTTTGATCTACGTATTTCAAAATGTAATTTTTTCATTTCAGTTGGGCTTCAATTGCTCACTGGCTGGATTGAAATTAAACGTGAAAAACGCACTGGTTAAGTTTGTTAGGTTGGTTTGTTCACATTACGCATTTTTATCACTCATTTCTTAACTAAACTTGTTTGAAGTAGTTTTTTCATTCAAAGTACTTGGTTCTGTAGAAATAGTGTGTAGGTTGAAGGACGATCATGTGCGGTCATGGAGTTTAACAGCTGTTATTATTAATTGAGTGGAAATTCCTCATCATGGATGAACATTTATTGTGTTATTTTCATTCTTGTATTAAAGAGATAGATATTTTACAAGCTAAATGACAAGTTTTAAGCTTTAAATAATAGTAGAAACTGAGATAAAAGTCATGGTATGAACGTCGTAATTCTTTGGAACGGATTGTTTATTCTCACGATCATGGCCACGTCAAATAATTGTGTCCCTGTCGTCGTGATAATCACAAAGATAGCGAGACTCACTTGGTAAAGTTGATTTTTTCTCATTTTAGAATGACGGAATTTCCATTTTAATGGAATTTGCATGACGTGTAATGGCAAACATTTTTAATATACCGGATGTCCAAAAAAATATATTCAACTTTGAATGGCTGTAACTCGAAAAGTAATAGAGTTAAAAAAATTTGTAAGGTCAGGATTTGTTCCCTATGTTTTTCTCCATCTCTCCACCAAAAATCAGACAGATCGATGTAGCCATAAGCGTTTTATAGAACTTTCAGTGACATGTGCTAAAATCGAGCTTGCGCAAAGTTTTAGTAAGATCATTTTGCATAATCATATGTACAAAACTTTTAGCGCGACCTCCCTTTTCAGTGGAAGGAGAGTTTAATCAACAATTAAAGATTGGAAAAAAAAACGTCAAAGAAGAAAGTATTTATTCTTTCAGAACAGTGTTCATGAGAACACCACAAAATTAATCTTGCGAATAATAAACTGGTTCGAGCTGCTGCCCGGTGGAAGTCCTCGGGAATCGGGAGCAAGAGCTTCACCTGGCCAGCGCAAGCCAGCCAGGTAGCACAGAGAAACTGACGCGCTAAGTTCCGTGCCGCCCATCCTGTCAAAAATAAACGTCCAACTGGAAATATCTTAGTCAAGATAATTTTATACATCATAACGTTGTCTTGACATGTTTTCTTTTCGCTGTTTTATTTTTGTATCTTTGGTGTGATAAAAACATGGCAATCGTTGGTGAGAAGCAATCTTTGGTGTGAGGCAATCTTTGGTTATGAAATTCTCTCTCACCAAAGATTGCCATGATTGTCTCTCACCAAAGATTGCCATGATTATTTCTCACCAAAGATTGCCATGATTGTCTATCACCAAGGATTGCCATGTTTTTGTCTCACCAAAGATTGTCATGATTGTATTTCATCAAAGATTGTCACGATTGCCTCTCACCAAAGATTGCCATTATTGTGTCTCACCAAAGATTGCCATGATTGCCTCTCACCAAAGATTGCCATGATTGTGTCTCACCAAAGATTGCCATGATTGCCTCTCACCAAAAATTGCCATTATTGTGTCTCACCAAAGATTGCCATGATTGCCTCTCACCAAAGATTGCCATGTTTTTGTCCCACCAAAGATACAAAAATAAAACAGCGAAAAGAAAACATGTCAAGACAACGTAATGATTATGCAAAATGATCTTACTAAAACTTTGCGCAAGCTCGATTTTAGCGCATGTCACTGAAAGTTCTGTTAAACGCTTATGGCTACATCGATCTGTCAGTTTTTTGGTGGAGAGATGCAGAAAAACATAGGGAACAAATACTGACCTTCCAAATTTTTTTAACTCTATTACTTTTCGAGCAATAGTCATTCAAATTTGAATATCGTTTTTTTGGGACACCCTGTATAAATATAAAGAGATCAATGAAATCAGTTTCTCATTAATATTATGTAAAAAATATCATAACCCTAACAAATAGATTACTCTGAAAAGTTAATGCAGTTTGAATCTGAACAAAGACTATTAAAACTGAAAAAACTATCAAAAGTATCATGCAGCTTCCCGAAGAAGAAATGTGATGTAAGAAAAAAAGGTCTATATGGGTGCTTTTAGATGTTACATTTATCAGCATTTGGAATCGTTACATAAGCATTTGGAAATGGAAAATTTGCAAACGAAAATTAACACGTAACGTAGTGGGCTTCTTCTTAAACTGGCCGATACAAAAAACTGCCTAAACCAACAAGCGTTAGCTGTAAGGCCCATGAGTGAACAAATAATAAAAAATTCTAGAAGACTTAGACAAGCGTTGAATTATGGTTTAAAAAAGACACACAAATAAAATCGTTACGACAAACAAAAGTTTGTCGTAAAAACAATTTCCTAGATCGTTTAAAAATATTGTAATTAGACTGCAGAAACGGGCAAAACCGTAAAAATTTGCAATGCATATGGGGATGAGTCGGATTATTTCCGTAGAAGTTATCTTTAAATTATTTATCTATACTAAAGAATATGCATCATAAAGGTAAGAGTAGGTATAACGATAGCTACTCCCATCGTAGAAAGGAAAATAATTGTAGTGACATTTAATTAATAATAATTATTGTAGTGAATACTTGTAGTGTATTGCAGATTCTCTACATAGGGTAAACTTTTCATTTGAGAATCTACAAGGATGGGCGACATATTTTACATTTATAATCACGACATTTTAAGGCCCACGGCTAAAAATGCTTCCAAGGTTCAGAAAAAACAACATTGACGTTATGGAATGACTTAATTAACCTCCAGATTTCAGTAACGTGCAAAATATTCTGAATTAAAAGTTGCGATAGCATGCAACAAATTGAAAAAAATGCAGAACTAATGATGATTTGTGAGGAAGAACGGATTTACAATTCAAAATGTGCTTTCTTTAAATAATTCAGGGATTTATGTAAATTTGTTTTTTATTTTATTTCCCTAAAATATATATGTAAATTTGTTTTTTTTATTTTATTTCATTAAATGATCATGCTTCTTTCCAATTATTACTATATAATAATATTCAGTCAGAGGTTACTTTAATAGTAACATGTAACGAATAAAAAACTAGTGCAACTCTCTGTATATCCTAATTCAATTGATAAACTATAGATAGCATGTGCCCAAAAAAATGTTATAGTTTAATCAATTGTTATTTATTAATTAATGTAAAAATTTTCAGTAATTGTTATTACTTTCATCATTATAATGAAGTTGCCATTCAGCAATTGAGCACTTTAATGAGATAACATTCTATGATATGAGTTTGGTGGGTAAAATCCCTGCGTTAACATTGCTTTCAATACATCAGTGTATAAATCCCATAAGCTTGTTTTTTCGATGCAGTCCCGAGTGGAAAAAAATTCCACTCCAGCAGTGGATTGCAGGGAAGGCTATTGAACAAACTCGGAGATTCCATTGAACTGGAGGCCTTGCTGCAGCCAACGCAATTGAGGGCTGAAGGAAAAATCAAGGGGGAAAAATGAGGTCGTGTTCATGTAAAGTCTACTGTAAGACATTCCAAGGCCAAATCGTACGTCTGGCTCGTACTCAAAATATATTTTTGTTGACGAAGCCAAAAAGAAATATGTAAATATTACGCGTAATCAATGCCACTTTATGAAGGTTGTAAAACTTCGAATTCTAATCCGATCTCATAAAACCTTTTGAAAACAGCATTATTGTTATCAATTTTGCGACATCTTTATCAACAACGATAGCAAGTTTCAGACAGACCTCGAGAAATATGGCATCATAGCAGGAGTAGAAAATGATACTTGTCCAAGTAAAGTCATTGAATTATTTATGAATATGAAGGGACTGCGAATTTTAACTGGAAGTTATTTTGTAAGTTTTGTTTGACGCCAAATGATAAATTTGAACTGATCGATAGGAACATGAGAGACACGTCTGTAACAAAGAAGTTTTACAATAACTGAAGTTCTGCATTCCATGCCTGCTGGGTTTGAAAATTTAATAATGGTATGTTAGATCAACACTTACTGTGATTTCATATGATTGCACAAAAAAAGTTTACTCCATATTTAGACATTTAATAGGGATGCTCAACCGTATTTAAAATCTCATCGTGATTTCGCGTACAGTACAGTGGGCCATCAATAGAGGTTCTGGTACTTCATGGATTCCATTATTTTCTCTCAAGTAGTTTCTTGGCTACGAAATTACTACATAAACTGAAGCGCGTAGAGCCAAAAAGCCCTAGCGAATTTCTCATTAAATTAGCCTAGCCAGTGTTTTGTTGAAGGCCTTCTCAGTGTAAAGTGATATTTTTTACTTTGTTTTTTACCTAGTGTTGTCAGTATTGTATTTTTCTCGGTCTATTATTTGCGGACTACTTGAATGCATCACAAATCGAACTAAAGTTTGTGTATTTCCTATAATTCAGTAAGAAATAATATTCAATAATATCGGATTAATAGTCATAGTATATTTTTATTTCATAGGAAATAATAGAATTTGAGACTTGTTAATTCACGGTTGAAAATTGCCGAATTTCTTAGGGCTATCCGAACCTTCTTGAAAGAATTATTTCTTTCCGATTATTAACTAACTGATTATTATTGGAGTCTGCCCTTACTTACACTTTCATGATTTCCCTTTATATGGCCATGTCAGGGAACGTCGGTTCGAAATTATAATAAGGGGGTATGCAAATCAAATTCAAGTAGGCGGTTTACATTTATGAACTACAGATAACGTTACAGGCTTAAAGTACCGGTGAAAGTGAATATAAATAGGTAAATTGATAAGAATGGATAAGT
This sequence comes from Hyalella azteca, assembly GCF_000764305.2. Lineage (NCBI taxonomy): Eukaryota > Metazoa > Arthropoda > Malacostraca > Amphipoda > Hyalellidae > Hyalella > Hyalella azteca. Next base: position 163,353 of record NW_025945509.1, read on the forward strand.
GAATATAAATTAGTATGTGAAGTCGTTGTTCTCGTTCTTACACCCTGTAATCGAAATAGAAAAATCTTCATATGTGCGATTTTCTTAGGAGGGGAGTCGTGTGAGGGGTCCATCCACATTACTGTAACATGTTTGTCACTGGCATGTCTGCCACTGGTATGTTTGTCACTGGCATGCCTACCACTGGCATGTGTGCCAGTGGCATGTGTGCCACTGGCATGTGTGCCACTGGCATGCCTACCACTGGCATGTGTGCCACTGGCATGCCTACCACTGACATGTGTGCCACTGGCATACCTACCACTGGCATGTGTGCCACTGGCATGCCTACCACTGGTATGTGTGCCACTGGCATGCCTACCGCTGGCATGTGTGCCACTGGCATGCCTACCACTGGCATGCCTACCACTGGCATACCTACCACTGGCATGCCTTCCACTGGCATGTGTGCCACTGGCATGCCTACCACTGGCATGCCTACCACTGGCATGCCTACCACTGGCATGCCTACCACTGGCATGCCTACCACTAGCTGGCATGCCTACTACCGGCATGTGTGCCACTGGCATGCCTACCACTGGCATGCCTACCACTGTCATGCATGCCACTGGCATGCCTACCACTGGCATGTGTGCCACTGGCATGAGTGCCACTGACATGGGTGCCACTGGAATTTGTGCCACAGGCATGTGTTCCACTGGCGTTGCATGCCACTGGCATGCCTACCACTGGCATGTGTGCCACTGGCATGTGTACCACTGACATGGGTGCCACTGGAATTTGTGCCACAGGCATGTGTTCCACTGGCGTTGCATGCCACTGGCATGCCTACCACTGGCATGTGCCACTGGCATGAGTGCCACTGACATGGGTGCCACTGGAATTTGTGCCACAGGCATGTGTTCCACTGGCGTTGCATGCCACTGGCATGCCTACCACCTGTCTCTTATACACATCTAGATGTGTATAAGAGACAGCTTACACCCTGTAATCGAAATAGAAAAATCTTCATATGTGCGATTTTCTTAGGAGGGGAGTCGTGTGAGGGGTCCATCCACATTACTGTAATAGACTTTTTCTTCAATACCGTCACTTTGCTCAGATGCTGGGTATCCTGAATAAAATTGTCGACCCTATTCTCCCACACTGAGCAGGTGAGCATATAAGCGTAGGGCAATATTTGTGTAGTTGTGTAGCTTAGGATAAAACTGTGGATGTTGGCATTTATGCTTGATAAAATTTAACTAAGTGAAGATAGATCAATAAAATTGCATAGTTATTAATTTAGGCTTGTTTCTTGAGCAGGTCAGATCTTTAGGACTGAACCTTGTCCCACGAGTTCACATACTAATTTATATTCACTTATCCATTCTTATCAATTTACCTATTTATATTCACTTTCACCTGTACTTTAAGCCTGTAACGTTATCTGTAGTTCATAAATGTAAACCGCCTACTTGAATTTGATTTGCATACCCCCTTATTATAATTTCGAACCGACGTTCCCTGACATGGCCTCTCTTATTGCCTCATGGAATTGCTGCTTAACTGCTACATTTTAAAAGATTTTAAGTTGGGTGCGAGGCTATTAAAGTACTCAAATAGACTCGTTCCTAATATGTTTATTCGTCTAATTCCTCAAGCTTTGGACCGGTCGTCTTGGGGATCAAATTCTAAAATAAAAGTTTAATTCGTCACTTGTCTTTATATTAAGCCTGACATCACAATCAAATTTATTTTTCTGTACTTCAGCCAAAATGATTTGATTAATTCCTCAGTATTTTATACAGTCTTCGTAGTTTGTTATTTGTAATTAATAGCATTACTGATCGTCATTCTGTAAGGAAATAATGCATCACTAATATGATCAGGTCTAACTTATCACTATGCAGCTGCCTATTACATGTAATTATATATCCAGCCAAATATCTTGATCTTTGAAAACTATTTATAAATCCTGAGCATGCAAGCCACAATGAGTTATGAAGTAATTTTTAAAAATATTTCTCAATTGATGTATTATACCAATTATTATTATACTGTAATTGCTAATAATTCCATAAATGAAATGAAACATTGAATTTCCTTCACATGTGAATGATATTAGCGTAATGCATGTCCAGCCTCGTGCACTGCAATTATTGCCACGTCAGCAGTAATGAAGGAGCCTCTTCCTCCTATATAATAGCGAAGCGCAATGCGTTGCGTCGCGGCAATAACGTTCAAGTCTCGAATGCAATATGCGGCCTGACACTTTAACTGCTCTGCAATTATATTCCCGTACGGTCTGCATTAATTCTATTCAAGAAATGTTTTCCCGGTTTATTCTTGCTAAATTGCCTCAGTATAGAAGTCTTCTACATTTTTTACCGGCATTTGAGCGTTAAACTTTGAATTTTTTATTTTTCTCGTGAATGGCAGTGTTCACATTTTTATCTGTTAGACGTGGAAATATCTCTTGTCTTTTTCTAAACATTATCTCACAGGTATAATTTAACAACGTTCACAATTTACGAGAGGAAATTCCCGCAAAAATTCCAAAAAGAAAACCGACTGAAAAATAAGCAATGAAAATTCAACTTTTCACTGTTCGAAAGACAATGTTTTTTTCTCCAATTGCGTTCTACTGAAGGGTTTTATTTGGTGTTACTAACAACTCAATAAAAAAAATGCCGTTCTTCAGAATGGTCTATAGCATTGCTCCTGACAATGACCTATTGCACTGATGAACTGCTGCAGCGGATGGCCGATATTGGCAGACAAAGTTTCGAGCTGTCAACATCTGCTCTTTGGCAAAGAGGTCATATTAAATTTGAAGTACATATATCGTCAGTTCGAGTTTTCTTATTAACTTAAAAAATTTATCGAAGCACAGGGCGTGTTCGATCAAAAATTTTAATTTATAATAATAGTCTAAAATTTATGTTCTAGATGATAATTTTTTATTGTGGGATATCTTGTATGAAGCTGCAGCCATATAAGTAAAATGTAAGTGATTGTAATTAATTCATATTTCATTACGGCATGAAAGACCTTTCTGAAAATACCAACAAGATATTTGTTTTAGGAGCAGATTTATGCGAAGTTTATTCCTTACTTCTTGTAAACTCGGCTTTCAATTTTATCTTTTGAAATGTTTGCAATGGTGAGCTCAGTCAAAAACATGACGGAGTTCAGAAGTTTGTTAAATTCCCTATCTTTCTCGAACGTGTTCATACTTTTCTCTATGAAACGTCAAAGTCTTAAAAGATTTATTTGGAATCTTGCCTGATCCTTGCAGAACTCTTCGGTGAACGTAATAGTTTTTTCATTTTTTTTTTGCTTTGAATCTATAAATATAATAACATTTATGACAGTTCTGCTGGTAATCTTTAGCTCTCGCAACACGATCAGTTGTTTTACCTTCGAAGCTGTTATTCAAAAGTGTGTCAAGTGTCAAGTTTTGAATAGCTTACGAAATTTCAAAATAATAATCTTAACGCTGCAAAATAAAATCATGGCTTCATGTAATAGTTCCCAAACCAAAATTAATTTTCGTAATGTCTGAGAGATGAAACTACTCGGGAAAAGTTGTATTACATTCTGCAACATTTGTGTCAGAAAACTTGCTTCTTTTCACCGCTGCATAATGGGACAGTTTTCTGAATAACATTTGACTTTTTGTAAGGCTTTAGCTCTACTTATGTATGAAGGACGACATGTGACGCGTGTCAGGCATATTCAACGATGACCTTTCATTTTCGATGGCAAACTAACAGAAAAAATATCGGAAATAAATCCTCACAACTGACCAGAAGCCATGCTCCTTTACATAAAGCAATATTCATCTCGTTCGGGGTGCCTCCATTGTAAGAAATATGATTGATGGTCGCTTATATTTGGCGTTTTAGTGCAGCATCTGTACGATGCGTATGCTGATGAAGTGAAAAATAATTCCTTAGGCTTACCCAAGCATCACACTCTTTTGGCATGTCCTGTTGACTGAAGATCGTGGAGTTTAGGTTTACTGGGCTTTCAGTGAACAGCGAAGTTATGCCTTATTATTTAAAACGTTTTTCTTAGCTTAGCTTCGCGTTTGTTTATTTGTTGTTAAAATTGACAACGAAAATTCGCCCACTTCTGATTGCTCTAGAGATCTGAAATTCGGCATGCAGGCTATTTTCGCCTAACAATTTCAGATACAATCATAAAAACTAGCAACTAGAGACCTAAATTTGCTTAATCGAGTAAAGTATATATATATATATAGTATATATATAGTGTGACGTGCGGGCGCTGACGTTATAGACGAGCAGGCGCTGACGCTGCGTATCATCGATACGTACGTCAAGTCATACTTTTTAGTCCGTGCAACAACGGACTAAAAAGGAGAAAATAAAATACTTAAAAATACTTTTTAAAAAAACACGTTTTTCTTGTGGACTAAAAAGTAGGAAATAAATTATGGCTCGCTCGAAAAACGTGGGTCGGGCTTTACGTTTACCATCAAATTTCCAAAATTCGTGTGGTGTGTGCTTTTTGCTTTAATCATAAATCTGCCCGACACACGTTTTTCGAGCGAGCCATAATTTATTTTCTACTTTTTAGTCCACAAGAAAAACGTGTTTTTTTAAAAAGTATTTTTAAGTATTTTTTCAAGTTTTTCATAACTAGATTTTGATCACTTTGAATCCTGCAGCCTGCTTTAAAAAAAATCCTGGATATTTTGCCTGTAAGATGTAACAGAATATGTAATTTGAGCATAGATTAAAGTTGTTGAACTACTTCATTTAAATATGATTCATGCACTTTGATTTCGCGTGAGAAATAGCAGGCTATATTTTTGTGTTAAAGAAATTCTATGTCATCCGTTACTATGACAGTATTGGCAACATCGGCGTGGAAAATTTCCCCCATACGTTATAAAAAATCTATTTGGGAACTCTACGAGTTTCCAAGCTTTTTCATTTCCTTGTGCTCTAGCTGAGTACACTTAGGATCATTTTAATGGCAGCGGCTAGAATATTTCACTTACTTTGTAGCGAAAAGCAAGTTTACTGTTGATAGATGCACGTATCGTGTAGGCTGTGAACCGCTACCTGGTCTCCTGAATACTTTATTGTGATGCAAGAAATTCATGCGTTAACTCAAAAACATTTTAAAGTGGCTGAATTTTAAAGCGTGCTGCCGTTTAGAAGTTAAAAATATCCACCAAGTTTGATTCTGCTGAAGGCTTCGGAATTTGAGGTAGAAATTTGTATTTTGATGATCATTGAGCACATTTTATACAACTTTAAATTTAATTCATCACTTAATTCTTCACGTTATGTATATGTATATTTCAGTGAATAAAGATACCATTTCATTAAAATTGTAATACAGATAATTATTTTATCAACAAGAATAACTTTTTCTAGTTCCGATCCAATAACTTTTTCGATTCCGATTGTCAAATTATTGTTCATCGTTTAATATCACTTTATTTAATATAACATGATCGCAGTATCAGCATTATTATTGGGACATGATTTAATCCCGAAAACCATGGAAACGTTAAGAATACCTAAGTGTTATTCAATTTTGTTCGTGGAGTTATCGCGGCGCGCACGCCGCCACAGTCTACACGTGGCTACCACTTTATAAAATAATAATAATACTAATAATAATAATAATAATAATAATAATAATAATAATAATAATAATAATAATAGCGATTTCAGCGTTTATTAGACCATAGGCCTATCGTCGATTCTTAACATCGCAGAACATTCACAGCATTTCGCGGTCTCGAACTCGCAACGCACTGCTACAATTCTGCTGTGCTTAACCGCCCGGCCTCCTCGCCGATTCTGACCAGAAACTGGCGCACAGAGGTGGGATTGAACCCGCACCTCTCTGCGCCAATCTTGGTACTCTGAACTTTACCAACTGGCCCACCCTGCCCTAAAAACTTTATGTGATCGTATAGTTCGGTAGTACACTGCCTTTTGGGGATAAAAATAAGACACAGTAATTTTAGACGGTGAACTCATAGACATTACACTAGCTGTGTACATACAACTACCACAATCGGCTTCCACCAACTGACTGACTCCTATTGAAACATTCTACCTAACGTTAGACACGTCCTTCTCCGAAGAACCATTTGTTCAGTTAGCAATTGAGAAAAATACGTTAAGACAAGTGAAGAAAATTAAAGATGAGCTCAGAAATTTTTAGAATAACAAAGATTAATGCAGATTCAAATAAACCAATAATTATTATACGATATGGCGATCATAACAGAGTAGATTCGTAGAATTTTGATTCTGAAAACGGACTGATGTTCCAATTGGAATTGAGGAATTGTTAAAATCCTCATTAAAATTGCAATCACGTGAAGGAATTGGAGATAAAAACATTAAATGATTTAAATGCTTAAAAATAGCATTACATAAAATCATGTTCGGCCTCTGTCCCCGCCAAAATATCAACTTTAAACTTTAAAAGTCAACTTCATGAATTAAATTTAACGTTGCTATGATCGATTGTAAAATGGGATTCGATAGATTCGCTAGGCAGTACTGAATTATTTTCAGGAATGAAATAAATTTTAATATTAAATTCTCAATGATCTACTCGTGGACACACGCTGCATGCTGAGAAGACTCTTAGAGATGGTGGCAACGACTGGAAATTGTGTTAAATAGTCTACGTTTAATCCTGCCAATTTGAGCAAGTAGCTTTAATTTTTCGGTAGCTGTATAAGTATAGGATATTGATGTTTCATAGAATTCCCAAAGTACGTTGAAGTCGGAGTCTAGAAAGCCATTACAGTTGATTGCATCTTGGAATTTTCTTGCCTTCATGTTATGTGGCACCTGAATCATTTCATAGTGACAATAACGACCATTAATAATCTTTCTAACTGTGGTTTTTAGGAGTTATATACCACGCACACGTGGGTAGAAAAAAACTGGTATTGTCTGTTTTAAATCACATTTGTGTGCCGTGTCTTCAGGTCGTGCACCGCATGACAGTTAAACATTCTTGGAAGTCTTTCCAGAATTTTTTCGGAGAAATACAGCATCATGTTACCCGGTTGTCTTCGCCTTATTTTATAATATAACGTTATTGTACAAGTCATATAGTAATTTGTCGTGGACATGAACTCGCAATTCGTTCAACTGTACCAGATGTCGCCGCAAGGTGCGCTCTGCGCTTAAATTAATACGCCGTTTAAATTACAACGCTAAGTGACACTCGTTCGTCGTCTCAGATAATAGTCTAAGTTTTATGGCGGGTAGAAACACTGAAATTCCTTTGCAACGCCTGTCGGGAAATTTTCAGAGACAGGAATGCCGGTATTTCTAACAGCATCTCCACAACTTGCAGCGCAATTACGCCTGTGTGGAAGTTTATGCTCTCAACCCTGCCTTGAGGTTAACGTACGAGATTAATTTACGAAAATACGAGAAATAAGATTCCGAATGCACCTAGGATTGATAAATTTTATGTTATATTTCAGCCAGAAACTCTTCTAGAATCTAGAATAGTTTATTTATTAAGGAACTTGGAATAGAATTCGATAGCATCATAGTTTACTATATCATCTTATAGTTTATCTCACTTCAAACGAATATCCAAAACGTTGGAGCAATTGATGCCCACTGAAAATATAATTGATTTGTTAACAGATGAATTTGCTACTATAAAACAACAACAATAGTAAAGCCAAATTGTTAAATCTAATTGACCCTTGTATCTAGAGCAGCATCAACGAAGCATTTTCCTGTTATAATAAGCTATGCAAATATAAAGCAAGAAGCTAAAACTAAGCTTTAGTTACTTTAGTTGTTTATCACGCACAACTTAAATCCAACCTATATGTTTACAATTTGTCATCTTCTGTAAAGAAAACGTATACTACCTTGAAGCTCTTCATATCCTACCAAAGATTATAAAAGATGAACTTTATCTTATATGAATTATTTATGAAGGCTATACCATATCATATTTACATCATCCTGTCGCTCATCTCGGTCAGTGAGTCAGGTTAAGGAGCCCTTAAAAGTTTTACCGAGACAATTGCTACTGAGGGATTATAGCTGCGATTATTATTCTTGTATTGTTGATTATTATCGAGATTGTTATTATTGAGAGACTGTTGCTGCATATATATTTTTCATATATTTGTGCAATCTTTGAGCTTTCACCGGGCAGGAAAACAAGTTGAACTGTCCAAAGAGTTTGATTTATTTGCACAGTTATGAATTTATTATTCGTTTCAGCTAAGATTTATTTGTTCATTGAAGTACGAATATGGCAAACATTTCTTGGCGTAACAAATAAAGTTGAACAAACCGCGAGATTCTAAATATAAAAACCAATGAATATTTGCTGGGTGGAGGTCAAATTTATTTAAAATTGGTAACATGGAATTTTTTGCATCGGAATGGAATTTTTATAATACAAAGCAGGAGTTGTGATTAACTTGGCATATGACAACAGTCGACTTACTGGGCTATGCAGATTATTCACCTTGACCCCATATTAAACAATAATATACTTTTGCGTTATAATGTTACATTCCAGAAAATTCGTTCACATATGCGAGGCAAGACTATGTTTGCTTGACATCGAATACCTCGTTAACGGTGGAATACATGAGCATGAGAACTTCGGTCGTGGCTTTCATCAAAAGTATTTCAATACCGTATCTCTATCTCTTCCCATTTTAGGATATTTTTCAACTCTTCAATGCTGCAAAATTGTTCTTCATCTATTAGTTAAAGGATTGGACATTATTTGATTTTATATTTTAACATGAGAAGTAAGCCCTTATTAAGGCAACGAACCGATGCGACTTTTTCGACATACGGCGTCCAAAAATTGGTATAGTTTGGAAATTTAAAAATAAGATAGAGTTCGGAAATTTTAAAAATTCATGTTTTTAGAACTTTCACAATGGCTCGTGAATACTTCCACCGTAGTCATAAATATTGACAGTGACCAGAATCGTGTTTTCTGCACGTCAAAGCAAGACTAGCAAACTTTTAACAACCAAAAATTTTTATTTTACCTTGAAGCAACCTTTTTTCTCTTAAATGAAATAACAGTCAAAATATTAACAGCCAATTTTTTACCTGATTCGTCGAACTTAAGCAACGGAATAAGTCTTTTAAATTATGAATATAGGCTAAAATAAATACTTTTTTAACAAGCGCCTGGTGAAAGAAACATTTGTCACGAGATGAAATTATTACCTTGTTTTGAAAACCGCCAACTAGAAATATTTAAATTATTCATCTAAACTATAAATAACCTGATGTTGAAAATTGATAAAGTAATTAGAGATGTTTTCAATTATAGAAGTTCAGTAGATAAAAAGTTCCGTATTGAAATGCTTTATAATTTCATTGTTCAAGTATTCAAATTTTTTTTAGCAGATTAGCTATAACGAAGAATTTTTTTAAGTTGAAAGACTTTCAAATTAAAGAGTATTTCTTGGTGTTGAACTGTAATCAACAACTCTCTGTTGAAGGAGTCTTGACAACTGTCTTGCGAAGTTTGAAATTGCAAGCGTTTGTGACACTTGCTGCTCGGCTGCTGTATTTTGGCGTCAGTTTCTACACAGAGTCAGAAATGCATTGAATTTCTTTAGTAATATCGGGTGAAGTGAGGTCTGGATAAATAAATAAATAATAAAGACGTTAAATTTTGCTCTGTTAATGCAGGGATTGACTAAGGTTGCTTTTTGTGTTGTCATCTTTACAGATGACTGTTTATCCAGACCATCATCTTCGAACGTCTTTATAAATCTTATTTTATTATCGTGAAACCAACATCATTTCAACATTAATATAGAGAAACACTCATCCCTATGAAATATTTTATGACATGCGATTTAGTAACTCGAACGGAAGTTCATATGTTTTGGAATAATTAAAGGCATTTGTAACTCTGAGTGTCAAACTTTCAACTATCACCAAATTTTTACACAAAAGCCATGACCGAGGAATGTGAAATGCTCGCAATCAATTTATATTATTATATTGAAGAATTTGAACGACGGTTCCTTAAAGAAACAATTAGGTCTGCAGTAAGATCTGTTATATGTCACTTTTTATGCTTTCTTTACAACCATCGTGCACTTGTACTTTATTTTCAATCATCGAATAGAAAGGAACACTACAAGTGGTAAGTGATCCAAAGTTGGCCATTATCCGTAGGAGTTTAGATCTGAGGCCGTACTATCAAAAATAGTTCGCAACTCCCTCAGTTCATCACTGACTGCATTTCAGGCTAAACCACGTAAATTATAGTCGATAAATCGACCTGTACTTAGGCCACTACTTGTACTTAATTAGACCGCTACCTGTACTTAGGCCGCTACCTGTACTTAGGCCGCTACCTGCACTTAGGCCGCTACCTGTACATAGGCCGCTGCCTGTACTTAGGCCGCTACCTGTACTTGGGCCGCTACCTGTACTTAGGCCGCTGCCTGTACTTAGGGCGCTACCTGTACTTAGGCAAATTTTTGTATTACGTCCTAAGGCCTTCGTTTCATGTGTGACCCTCAACTAAAAACTCGTGAATTTTACTAGGTATAAACTGCCTACTAATATGCGCAATTTCATCTACGATGTGAGCTGTACTAGGATTCTCGAAGTACAGCAACTAATTGGCAAAGAAACGTTCGTTCTCTGCCAGGGCTACTAGGGGTTCTGTCAGGGTGCTCTGATATGCTATAATGGGTGTGATACAATGGGTATGCTACCGTGAATATCCAAAACTGCATATGCTGTAATGGATATGCTGTTATAGATTTGCTATAATAAATATGTGGTAATGGGAATGCTCCCCAAGCAAGTAGTCTGCGTACTCTCTCGTGTTTCTATTCTAAATCTCCTTGTGTAGGCCTCGAAGCAAAAAAATTTCGCACGATATCGTGACGTGCCTCCCTGGCAAGCCGAGGTGCAATAAATCAGAGGCCACAGCACCTGTTGTTGCTACCCTCCTTGCCTTCCCTCTACCCTCTATACCCTCTACTTTGTTCCCTCGTTCCATACAACGCTGGAGAAAGTGTAATTCTGCCCTATACAATGGTCGTGGCTATAATATCTTAGTAAACAAAATCAGCAAGACGTGTATATAATGGGAAAAATACAACTCAGTACCTACTCACTGCAGTGAGTGACAGAGAGCGCATTTTCTCGTCGACGAAAACGTGAAGTCACGGACGGATAGACGGACAGACGACGGACGGACGGACATGGCGAGCACAATAGGGCATTTTTTTCATAAATGAGAAAAATGTCGAATTAAGAATTTAGAACAAACAAATTTAAAAATTTAGATTATTTTGATGCGGCAATGCAATATACATATCTATGCGCAGAACAATTCGCATCACCGCTATTATTCATCAATAAAAGACGTATTTCAACAATGGAGCTGCTCATCGGCTATACTCCTCTTGAAGGTTTAAACAGGAATGTCGTATAATTCCTGATGAATTAATTTAAAATTTGTTGTATCAAATCTAGCATTTAACACGTTGAGTGCGGCGCAACCCATGCACCAGCGCTACCAGATGGCGTACAAGCGGGCGTCCGCGGATAAAAAGGTCAATAATTCAAAATCTATCAGTGAATTTGTAGGTTGCGGTGCAAAAATTAAATTTTCTTTTTTCTCGTAAATTATAAAATTTAATGAGGTAGTATTGCAATCATACATTTTTGTCGACAAACGCAAACATCGCGGCGGACCTCAACCATAACGAGAAATTGACACACAATAATATTATTGTTTTCATCAATAACATTCTCTTTGATTTTATCGCTCTATGAATTGTTAGTGCACGCTTTATAAATAAATTGTCTGCATCGCAATATTGAATTTGAGTTGGCCATGCTTCTTGAAGCTTACATCAATGCCGGTTTCTATCAACATTACCGGCATTTCCATGAGACTTCAAAAACTACGGTGCTAACTGCTAAGTTTGTCAAGAACGTGGCGCTACACCAGAGTGCTAATGAGCTACTCGTCGCGGACATGCACTGAGTTTAGAAACTACAAGACTCCCTTGATGTTATTGCAAATGAATAATTAGGGGAATCAAGGCTCTGAAATGAAGAGTTTAGAAGTGAAACGTATAAAATTCTATCTGTAAAATTGCAGAATATTCCGGAAAGAAAAATCTAGTAAATTTAATTTTTTGGGTTAGGAAACGTTGTACAGAAGTTATTTTAATCACTCTGGTCCTAGGTTTCAAAGATAATTGTTGTCAATGCATTGCTTGCTCCACGAGCAAAAATTATTTTAGACATAATAATAAAAAATGCGTTTAGAAACATAATAATAACGTACGTCACAGCATTAATCGATTTAATGAACTAATTGCAGCAGAATGTTAAAGAAAACCACGCGCTTGAGTCTGCGGGCAACGTTTGCAATGCATTATAACGTTGCTGATCGTTTTACTGCATGGGTTATAGATCGTGGCTCTGAAGTGATGCAGTTGCGTCACGCATCCATCATTTTACGTGATGGATGATGATGGCATGGTTAAACTAGTAAAAGGATGACCCATGAGAAGCTCATTTTTGCGGATGAAGTTCGTTGTTCGCCTGTGACGTCACTGATCTCAGTGACGTCACGGGCATTAACCAATCACCGAAATACGATCAAACCAGTCAACCAATCCGTCATGGGAATGACGGGTTTGTTTACGTTTCTCGATCTACGTGACGTAACAAGAAAGCTGAACTGAAAGACGGAACTTCTCGTGGGTTAACTTTATGTAGCTTAACCTTGGATGGGCGCAACGATATCCTCATTTAGCTGAGGATTTGAGGTCGAAAATGACTTTGACGAATGTGATATATGCGGTCGATATGACTCCTAAATGGGTAATACTAATAAAATAGGTAAATTACGTAATCGATAACGGAAAAGCCACGAAGCGCATAATAAATTTAGGACATAATAATTATTACTGCTGATTTATGAAAGATTGAAATAATTTTATGCAGAATTATCATATCATGATGTCGTAGCATGCACAATGGAAAAATTCTCAATTTATTGTTAAACGTACACAAGGCCACCATTTTTTGGGAGTAGACGTGACTAGCATAGTTATTGTATTTCTTCCCAGCTGGAATGATCATCTTTGTAGTTTGACATGCTATCACGATAAAAAGTTATTTGTACTTTAAAATTTGTTTTTCAAACGCCTATTTACTTTTTCTCTTTTTAATTGCAAAAATTTAAGTTCACTACCTAAAATGAGACCGCCAAACCACTGTCTTAAGTCGAATGGAAAGTTATCTTTGGAAAGTCGAATGTGTAGTTATCTGCAGTATATATTACATGTACATTGACTGGATCCTATTTTGGGGATTGAAAAAGGGATTGAAAAAACGTGGAGAATGACAATTTCATTGACCATCATATGAAATATATTTTAAGCAACAACCGACTTATCATATCAATAGGTAAGCTACCTAATCCGGCAAGCCACACCATGAAATATTGCCCGAGCAAACCACCAACAGCCCATCTCTTGCAAGACCTTCAGCTCTCCAAGACTCAGACAATAAAAATCCCAAATAAATATAAAATAAATAGTTAAAAGTCCCTTAAAAATCTTGCAATTATGCAAGTAATGTAAAAAATATAAATTAATAACGATAAAGTACAAAAATAATTATGCGGCACATCTAGCCAGTATATTGCGTTAGCGACATTCATTACTTCAAAACCTCAAGTAAATATTATGCCCCATTAGCAAGACACTGCAGCAGGAAATCAACCTTTCCATCCCTTAAGAATAACCATTTCAACCTTAGCATATAATTTTCCTTGTCAGTTGCAATTGATTAGGAAGTGACCTGCTTATCGATAATACGATTGCAGTTCATTAGGAAGCAAACATTTTATTCACGTTTTATAATCCAAAACATTACTGACTACATGACAAGGTTATCCCAGTAGTTCAATGGAATTTTTGATCGAATAAAAAAATTCGAGGGATGAAGCATTTCATCCTCATAAAACGATTTCTTTACTGACACAGTTCGGCAAGAAAGAAACTTCGAAAATATCTTTCAAACACTAACTTAACATAAATGTTGATCTTATAACAGAAGCAACGTCAATAAACTCCTGGTTTTGAACTTAAATACAAATATCGTAAAAAATCTGCATGCAGTAGCAGAGAAGAACTAAAAAAAAAATAAAAAGAACACAATTACATAACATGCGTTGCGCTGTTGGAATGCCAAGCATTTCCTTGCATGATAAAATAAATATAACTCAGTACTCACTGCAGTGAGTGACAGAGAGCGCATTTTCTCGTCGACGAAAACGTGAAGTCACGGACGGACAGACGGACAGACGGACGGACATGGCGAGCACAATAGTTCAATTTTTTCCATAAATGAGAAAATGCTCTAAAAAGAGTCAAACTTTTTTAATCTAAATTCAAAGACACGAAATTTTTTAAAGACAATAAACTGCATGTCCATGATAGGGTTTAATAAAATGCAAGAAACGACTAAACGAAACTAGATTTAACTCTACATTTAACGAAACTAGATTACAACCTAACACCCAACAACCATCGATCTAACAGTTACGCCGAGTAAGCAGGGTAAAAGAACCAAAATTTTCGAAATAAACAAATTTGCAGGCAAAATACCTTCATTATAAACAGATCAAATTACAAGTATCAAGTATAAAAAAATTAGTGAATACATAAACGAACTTAATCTATTGTTAGCACTTCATGGAATTAGAACTTCAGTGTTAAGGCTGAGAGGGTAAAGGTCCGCATTATTTCGTGTATAGAATGAAGCTGACTCGCTCCATGAACAACTCGCATCCAAACTCTTCAATAATAAGGTGTGTCCCATGTATTACTTACATGTGTGTCCCATGTATTACTTACATGTGTGTCCCATGTATTACTTACATGTGTGTCCCATGTATTACTTACATGTTCCTAACCTTGCTGCATGACCAAAAAGCCTCCAAAATCAATTATAAAAAAAATTTCCAATCAAATTGTATCTTTCGTTCTAGTTTGGCTGATGATCAATGAAAGTTATCGTAAAATTAGCGAATTTATATTGTATGTTGAATATCATCATCGCGGCAATCAATAAAGCACCACAAACAACTACCATATGGACGATATCACCACAGCACCGTTAACAAAAATGGGGCACTCATGGGCAATGTTCCTGGATATTTTTATCTAAATTCTTAGAGGCAAAAAACTGGGAATTTTAGTTTTATTTGTAAGCAGAGTTAGGAACACGTGCTGCAAGAGCCTTCCGTGTGAGCTTGTATGGATGTGTTTTTCTTGAAAAAAAAAAAAATTTCGCTCATAAGTATTGAAGAAGACTGGCACCGGCAACCAAACATATTAAGCATTCTTGGAAGACAAAGTTTTGTACATTGTAATGTTAATGTAAAACAATGTTGAAGAAAGTGAAACAATAGAATATACTTGCAGAATAAATATAAATTATCTTGAAAAAAAGCAGAATGCTATCTTACATTAAAAGAAAAATTAACCTAATTCTAAGAATTGAATCGAGCGCAATATAAATTAGAATTCATGCGAAAGCAGTTTGAATTTGAGCGGAGTACAAGATTGCGATAAATTAAATTACCAAAGTCATGCACTATCTCTTTTACATTGCAAATACAGAACGCTTCTTGATCAATTACAGATAAATAAAGCTTAGCAAAAAAGCGACAATGGAGAGCGGAGGTAGAAAAACTAATGGCTAATGTTCATTTCAGAAAAGATTGTCATAAAATAAGTCTCTGATCATTACAAACAATATTTTAGAATTTTGAGTCGAGTACATTAGCAACGAAGTCACTTCTTTCGGAGTGATATGCTACCTATTCTTATTAATCAGAAGAAACATTTCATTGATTACACTTTGGCTTCATTAAATTGAACATTACAAATAAATTAGTACAATATAGAAAAATGGGTTAGTACAATTAAACTAAGAGGATTGCACAAGGAAAAAGCGTTGTACGAGAATCGCAAGAAACATCTAAGAGTCTTCCTGAGGCAGCCACGAGCATCATACCGCAGCAACAACGGGCGCACTACAGATTTTTGTTGCCATTTACCTTTGATCTTCTTATCAATCCAACCAGGTTTTTGAAGCTGTACGGATTAAAAGTAACCGGCCACTTTCAAGTAATCGATGATTGGCCGTAAACTGACAGGAACCAATAAGCGACAGGCCATAAGCGCTTCAAGGTAACCTACTAAGACATAATAGCCAGCTCTTTTTCCTAGACTTTATCTCTTTAAACTGTTTTTATCTGAAATATCAACGACAAAGAGTGCGACTGTGAAAATAGGTAGACGTCGTAATGAATCAATAAAAGGCATTCACTGCTTTGCCATAGGAGTGAAAAATTTTCATACTTAATAAATATTGATTTACAAACGTAACATTACAGAATCGTCAAACAACTTCTCAACGGGCGCCTACCGGAAGCAAATAGCAGGATTGGTATGAAACATTCAGACTGTCATCTGATACGAATGTAGTTAGAGTGGAGCTACTTAGTGAAGGAACGGAACCAAGGCTAGCCAGTTTGCGCGCTCACGGCGGTACGGAAGACTCTTATTAAATATAACTTTTTTTTAAGGAGCAATGAGATGCTTTCATCGTTTGAGTGCTCAATTTTGACATGCAAAACGAACAATTAAGAAATTAATCAAACATGGAAGCGCTAAAAAATTAAAAAAAATATATTCTTTAAAATAGCAAATAAACATTGCAATATAACCAGCATTGATGCAATCCCAGTTAGTGTTTTAACAAATGCAGTCTTAAGATCAGAGTCGATTAACTTTCACGATACATTGTACTCCGGGTCAAGTAATATCATTTGACTATAAATGCATGACTTAATACCCTAGGCAATTAGGTTTAGTTGGTGGGTCATTCAGTCTATACCGCGTTTTATTTATCATATCCCCAATTGGAAAAATGTATGTTCCACTTCCAAAATATTGAATGAAATGTATTCAAATTTATTGAATGAAAAAGCATAAATATAGTAGCCTCTGCGTCTCAAATGGAAAATCAACCCAATTTATAGCAATGTTTTCAACTCTTTTACTCTCGATAAATGACATCTTTAATTGCATATCGTACATAAAATCGTTTGTTCTGTTAAAATAGCGCTAGAACTAATTAATGAAAGGAAGGCATCAAAACGTTCGTCCATAACGTTCGTAAATTAGTCAGTGCATAAATTGGAGAACAACTCGACACCTTTCACAGAGATACATTTCACGGTTTGAAAAATAGACACATTTTAGTTTAATTGATAATAAAAATTACCTACCGCGCAACAATTCGCATGTACAATTTTCAATTAAATAAAAGTATTTTTCAGAGAGATATTAAAAATTAATATATTTGTACAGAAACGTAAAAATAGTGACACAGCAAAGCATCCATTTTGTGCGTTAGTTCGACTTTGACTTCAGCTTCATAATTAAGTAGATAACAATACAATTGCTTGTTACTGATTGTTATAATACAGAACGCAGAATAAATGAAATTGAATTGAAGAAATTACTTCTGACACAGAACAAACAAGGATGAATTGAATGACTCAATGACAGAAAGAGGGCATTAAAAGGGATAAACAAGAATATGCTTCTTATAAATTAAAAAATCAACAAATAATCCAGAGAATCACGTGTAAATGAAATCATGGATACCAAATAGTATAAGTCCTCTCAATTAGAAAATAGAATTTCTAAATTACCAGTAGATTGCACAAAGTAGATGGTTATTCAACAGATCACATGTAAGTAAATGTATGACTTATAAGATAACTTCAACTCGGAAGTAAGCTCGCTACGACAACGATAAATGAGATAGAACTAAATTTCAACATAGAATAATAGCCTTTGCATGAGATTGGCAAAGCATTAGCGCAAGCGCGTGAAAACAACAAGTAACAGATCTAAAATGAACGCAAACTTATTTCATTCCAGAAAATCATATGCATTGCTGTGTAGCAACGACCGCTTTTATTACAAATGAATTTAACGGGGAATTTAGTAGCAACATATTTTTCATGGATTAAATCTTATGAGAAATATAAAGGACTGCTCGTGGAATGATCGTAGCATATGCTGTGGATGTCAGCTATTGTAAAAATTTGAGCAGAGGCAAATTGTGGCAGATAAGAGAACGGAAATTTCGTTCAAAAACATGCGACGGTCGCTGCGATAACATGAATAGTCTTTGGTGTTAACCTCCTTAAAGGCCTGATATTCAAGCTCGGATCGCGTCCTGAGCAGCAGTGCGTCGTTTCTTCAGCTGCTTGACGCGGTGACTGCAATAAATTCTCAGGAAGATCGCCATGAAGACGAAGGTGATGCCGAAGCCGGCCAACAGTGACACGGGATGGCTGTAGATGATGCACGACAGCAGGATTGCTAGCAGCTGTAAAATAATCATTCGTTAACACATGATGATGGAAGGCTGGGTAAAGCTTTGCTTCGCTGAGAAATTAGAACGCTATGCTGATTCCCAGATATGCAGAAGTATACCTATAGTGTCATTTAGTCATTTCATGATACAGGAGTGTACACATTTTTAAATTCAAACGTTTCTACCGTCTATGTTTATACTATTATTATTATATTTTACTGTTATGGTGCCATTAGATTGTTGTACCATGTATTCCTGCTTAAGATATTATAATAATGATAATTGATGATGTTCATAACTCATACTTGTCTGACGGTCATGATGATTATGAAGACAACAGGACCGAACGTAGCAATGGTGTAGTAAATGAAGAGCTGCCCCGTAGCAGAACACACCTGCAACAAAAGAGCACAAGTCATTAAATGCACCAAGAAAAAAAATGCAACTGCTGAGCAAAAGTCATAAAATGCACCAAGAGAAAAAATGCAACTGCTGAGCACAAATCATAAAATGCACCAAGAGAAAAAATGCAACTGCTAGCAAAATTCATAAAATGCACGAAGGGAAAAATGCAACTGCTAGCAAAATTCATAAAATGCACCAAGGGAAAAATGCAACTGCTGAGCACAAGCCATAAAATGCACCAAGAGGAAAAATGCAGCTGCTGAGCATAAGTCATAAAATGCATCAAGGGAAAAATGCAACTGCTGAGCACAAGTCATAAAATGAACCAACAGAAAAAATTCAATGAATTGGAGGCACATCAGACAGAAATACTAGGTATATCAATTGATATCTCAATCAAGCCCAAATGCTTGACTGAGATGTATTTCACGTTGTCCAGTATTCAGTTAACCATGATACGCTTCACATTATTTAGTATGGGGAAGTATCATTTCCAATATACCCGTAGTATAGTAACTTTCCGAATGAAAATTCATCACACTAAACAACAGGAAGTGATAGAAATAAACACCAAAATTCAATATAAGTTCTTCTATCCATTAGTACCTACGCCTAGATTGCAAGTTCACCCAGAATTACGTAATTCACCAAGTTCACCTTAACGTTTTACAAAAAAATGCCAAATAAATTCAACATGTCTACATTGAAAATGTATGGAAAACCAGATATCGTGAATTTAATTACCATTCTCTTTGCTTGTAAATTCTTGGTATAACCAAGAGAGCTCAGTTCATAGTGAAAAAACTACTCAATTTCTAGTAAAAACTTAACAAAGACAATTTCATGCTCAAGGCTTGAGCAAGTACTGAAAATTCCTCAACGATCCAGAACGAGATGTTACCTGTAATACAGAAACATACGGTAGCAAAAGTTCTAAACCAATGGACTCAAGTTAAACGTTGACAGGAAAAATTGCACACCAACGTGTGAAATTGCAAAATTTCAACATTCACTAAAGTTGAATGAAATATAAGATAATGAAACAAGAAAAATTTGTTTACGTACAGACAGTACAATGCAGTCCCATAGGAATACTGGGAATTTGACCATGAAAGCGAATGCAACGCTGAATGTGCCCTGCTGCAGCAGCGACACTGACGTCAGTAGGCAGGAAAACAGGTTCACGCCGCACATCATCTGCACAGAGCTCATTTTGTAGGTGGTGAAGAGCTCGCCCTGCCAGTTGGAGGTGAAAGAGTCGAACGCCATGTAGCCAACCAGGATTATCACCCCAGAGAGTGTAGTTGAAGTGCCAGTTTCTGAAACAAGAGGGTGATTCATGAGACTGATTTTGACAACCAGTAGGTAGTGTAGTTGTTGGGTTAAGTCAATTCCAAACAAATAATAACGTCACAAAATATATCATATTTGATATTTATCAATGTTGAGTTGTGTAAAATGGTAATTAGAAATCAAATGTGCATGCAAATGCTTTCTGTGAAAATATCTGATAAACACGCCAAACAGGATTGTATAAGTTTTATGATAACAAAAATTTATGAAAAGATAAACAAAGCAACTACATAGTCCCTCACTGCCGGAGTCAGTTGTGGACCCAAAGAGGAACAAAGTCATGCCTGTAGAGATGAGTAGCGCCACGGCATATTCATAATATTCGTAGGACTTGCCACTTACTAGCTTGCCCATCAGCATCACTGGTATGATTTTTGAGGCTTTGGCAAGAACCTGTAATAGTCATCATCCAGATAGCAATCAATAAAAAATAAAATAATGATTGCTAAAATCAAGTAACAATTTGAAAATTCAATGTCCAATTTTTAAATAAGTCATGAGGATAAAGAAATTATTAAAGCAACAACTATGAATAATCACACCAATTAAAGTACCTACTACTATTAGAAAAAGTCCGGCATGTGAATTTATGAGTGTGTTTTACAGATTAAAGATAATTCAAGGAAGTACTCTCAGTACCTATGCCTCTAGAGTCTAGACTCTAGAGCATATGCCTCCTAGTGTTTTAGCTGTACAGTAACTAATTAGTATACCGTATGTTTACATGTAAAACATACCTGTGTTGGGAAAGAGACGTATTTCAGAGCTTCATACTGGCACCAAGAGCTCATGATATTAGAAAATGAGCAATAAGAATACTTGTATAGAGGGGCAGTGTGGCGTGGCTGCTTAGATACTAAAAGATAAGCTCCTGCCAACAGGAAGGCAAGAATACGGTTTACAAAAACCAGGAACTGCGACTCCTTGAAACTGCCTGTTTCATGCAAGTCTAGACCAATGTACTCCTGGAAGTAAGGAAGAACAATAAAAGTTTTGTGACACACATCATAGTCCTTAATCACCAGTGTGCCAGAAACACAATTAATGAACAAACCCACTGAAAAACTGTCAAGTAAAATGAAGTCAATCGAAATTTGCAAACTCTTTCCAGGCTCAAGTTCGAAATTTTTTTGTAAATTAATTTAGCAAATTATGAATGCTAAGCTTTGGTAGTAATTTGCTCAGAAATTTAATAATTTAATTCACTAGAAAATTGACACATCTCACATAAAAAAAAATTAATTATTGATTAAAAACAGGCTGACAAATAAGGTGTATATAACTTGTATATAACTAACTTACTTTGGTCATAATTTTTTCTTGCAAGATCCCCCAGGTAAGATACGAGACTTGTAGGCCAATCACACAAAAAACAAGATTAAGTGCTCTTCTCAAACTGCTAGAGCTTGTAGTTTTCAGAGGTGAAGTGCCACCAGCGTTTGAATCAAGAAGCTGCCAGTCATCGCTGCCATACACACAGCTTATTATCAGGCGAGATATGATGGAGTTGCCTGCAGAAGTACAAGACTAAGAATTATCTTGGAAAACAACTTCCTAACGAAATATAATTTATTTGAAGGTTTTTATGTTTCATTATAAAAGCCTAAATTAGTGTAGTGTTACATATTGCATAAACATTCCTGGACTAGAAGTAGTACGGTAATTATTAGATGTGAAAGTTTAGGCCAAAATAAACAAGGTGCCCAGGTCTTTAAGAATTGGCTACAGTTCAACAAGGCCTAATCAAAGTTTACACAACTATGCTATATTATCGTTTATATCAACACAAACATTAATTTGATTCTTCAAACTGGCCCACTAAAAGGCAGTAGGCATTTAACTTACCAGCATTCTCCTCGTACTTGATGCTCTTTAAATATCTTATCAGAAGATATCCTGGAATGAAGACAGTGGCATAGCCAAGTAGCATAATAAAAAGATGGACCACCCAAGAATCCAAAAAAGAATCCATTTTATTTAATCTGTTGAGATTTTTGCACAAGTCCTAAAGCCAGTTACCCTGAAGACCTCAAAAAACTTTTGCAAACCTAAAAAAGGAAGTACCATCATTTATCATCAGTATGACTGTATGACAATTAAATTAAATTCAAAATTTGATGTAGAAGATGTTTATTTCCCAAGCTAAATCTGATATGGTTTTTGATAATTTCTTCTTGATAAATTATTGCCAATAGTAGAGTCCCAAATAATTGTTAACATAACAATATCATTCATCCATAAGAAATCAGATTTACTAAAAATACATAACTTTGCAGCTGCTATAATTAATTTATCAGTGAAAAATTGAATTTGTATAATATTTATCAAGGTATAATTCATACTATCTGTAAGATAGATAAAATCAACAATACTAATAGGAAAAATGAATAGGAATGATTAATGAATATAGATATAAATTATATATATGGTAGTTACAAAAGCATAACATTACAGTATTTATTCCAAACAAAAATGGCATACATCAATCAATTAACCCATTAAAGCCGAGAATTATTTAGGGGACAATTAAATATTATTTTCAGTTTGAATACTTCATTTGGTCATTGTTAAACTATTAAAACATTTATTTTATGAAAATTGTAGATGAATGCTAAAATATGGCCTGGCAACTAAAGTTGCCATTCGGCAGTAAGATAACAAATATGAAGTTTTATGTAATGTATGGTAAAAATATTGAGTAGGGCCAATAAAACTAAATTTGCTATAGGTAAAGTGAAATAATGAAACGAATATTTTGGAATGATAAATGATTTATCCATTCAGTATTTAAATCATTGATAAACATGAGAAAATGGGCCAATAACATTTATAATGGTAAACATCATCAATCACCACTGCGGCATAGAAGAATAAACATCGTAATGATAACTTCCATGCAACCTGGGTGATGAGCAATAGTGCATAATTTGCATTTGCATGCAGTCCTTCTTATGCTTTTTTGACATTTTGCATACTTTGTATCTCCTTAATTTCACTATCCAGTATATAGTCTGCTGTGACAATATTCTTAGCGGGTCCACGTGATGCAAATTTAGAACCGCTTTACTTCCTGGCTGGGCGGAGTCTTTATGTTTCCTATAACAACATCTCTGATGAATTTCAACCACAGAATATTGTTACCACATGTATTGAATTATCTCGAAGCATTTACAGCTTGGGCACTAACAATGGTGGTGGCCCAGAAAAAGTACCACCACAATTTTTTGGAGTGAATTTTGGATCCGATAAGTTGCTAATTGTTGGTGAAACAAATCAGACCAGTAGAGCCCTCTATGAGGCAGTTTATTGTGTCAAGAGAAAGGCAATACAGGCAGAAATACTCCCATGCTAACAAGATTTATCTCGTTACACTGCAGATTTTGTTGCTGAGAATATAATTTGCTCTGTTCACTTAAATGATTTATCCATTCGTTAGTACAGAAGTAATTCATTGCGTCTAATGAGGTACTTTCCTCAGTCAGAGAGTACCGTAAAATGGGGTAACTTTGACCACTTTTTTTTTCAAAATGATGCCATTTTTTTACTAGAAAAGTTAAACTTAAATTGAAACATGCAAAATACAGGTCTATACTCTAGCTTTACTCACCATAAATTGCTGGCTCCTGCCTCTCATATAGTTTTGATGTAATTTCAAAAAAAGTGATGGTCTTTGTTACCCCAGCTTTTGTGGTTTCTTTGACCGGGTGGTAAAATCAATTTTATTTTTTGGTAAAATAACTTGTGGGTCACATTATTAATTTTTTAACCTATTAGATATGCAAACTTTTTAAATCTTTCTGTTTTGTTACGTAGCCTCAGCATAAGGCCTTTGATGGCCATTGACAAAATTTTCCTATGTCATATCGTTTTTGAGTTTTGGGGGTTTTTGTTAAGAAAACAAAAAGTGGTCAAAGTTACCCCACCGGTCAAAGTAACCCCATTTTACGGTACTGGATAGCATGTCAATCTTCCCAAAGTGCGGTAGGTATTGACGAAGTCACTTCATCTTTGCTCTATTTATAAACTATTAATTTTTGCTTCTTTGAAAGTGGTTTTCCTTTAGTTCATTATCATCTTGACAACATGACTCATCAATATATATCTGGGGAAATTATCAGGTTTACGAGCAACCTTATCATCAAAATCGTCCGAATCCATGTTTGATTTTGTATGAGTATTTCCCTTGCATGGTAAATTGCAAATAATACCTCATTGTAATTTTAGTCCCAATCTACCAATATATCGTAAATTTCTGGTAAAGTTGACTTGCATATGAATATATGTATATATATGTTACAAATATCACTATCAAACTTCATTAAAATACTTTTCTATCAACTGGATGCTAACTTATTTTGTTATAATACATGAAGAACATGAGGTAGCCTTTTATCTTCACATTCATACAAAAATACAGTTTGCATTTCATGAATGCCGAGTGGCAACTTCAGTTGCCACTATGTATGATTTAGCTTATATTGTCTTCAATGTTAATGTTTAATGCCATTTCTGAATTTTGCCTCATTGCTAGACTCCTAATCCATCATTTCAAAACTTAGAATTATGAAATATTTACTTACAAACAATTTTAATATAGCCTTTACTGTGGGCTGGTTCAGGCCTGATAAAAAACACAGTGACCGCCTGTAGTTGGAAGGTCAGCTGACTGAAGGGGGAGCAACCGAGGTGAACAATTCTTGTTCAGTAATCGTATGGAACATGTATGATGCGGTGTGGGTCTACAAAACTGAAATTTACTTTATATTATGGATAATACAACCACTTTTTTGAGGTGGCAACTAAAGTTGCCAATAGGCTTTAATGGGTTAAGGATAGAATATATCAAACTTCTGCTTCTGAGCCCAAGTAAGCAACTATAGCTTTTCTGCCATTTTTATAGTTTAAGACCAGAGTACCATCAAACGGGGGAATAAGGGAAGGCCCCTGTAATTGACCTAAACTATGATTTATTTCTCCAAAACGTATGATGTTGTCACTAAAACATTCCTTTTTGTTTCAGGTAGGTATGTTTTCACTGTATTTTTTCATAGCAAATTCACCGAACACAATTAGAATGGTGTGAAATTACAAGCCATCCTGTAAGCTTACAGTCAGTTACAGATACAGAAGAAGCGCTATATGGCTGCTGATATGAAGCTTGCAATGGGCCGAATGAATGGGCTGTGGACAAGGTTGTTGTAAATGCTCCATGGCATGTTTATGGATATGGTAATATCACATCAATAATACATAATTAATGAATATGGTAATATCAAATCAATAAAGGGTTAAAGGAAAAACAAGTAAAAATCACGGAAAATGTCATTTATTCTACATCTAGGGTAAACGCAGTACCGTCAACCGGGGCTACTCGGGACGGTTTTGAGCGTTTTTTGTTAATAACTTCTTACGATGAAACATTTCATGAACAAGTTTAGGCTCATTTCATAGCTCTTTGCGAGGGCTATCGAATGGCATCTTCAAAAAAATTCCATATGCTATTCGTAAGGTGCCAGAAGCAAAAAAAGAGTGTCCAGAGTAGCCACTGGGAATAAAACTTCATTTTAAAATATTTGAAGCATGCAGAGAGTACTCATCCATTACTAACAGTAATCTGAAGTCCTCCTCTTTCATTGTAGACAATGTAGAGGTAGAATAAATGACATTTTCTGTGACTTTTACTAGTTTTTCCTTCATTGATATGATATTACCATAAACATTAATTACCGTCAACTGGGGTGACTT
>NW_025945509.1:189892-197098 GCF_000764305.2 Hyalella azteca
GCGCGCGCTTGTGTCGATCATTAGGCATCTTCCACTTTGATCGTAAAGAGCGCGCAATTCAGTATTGATCATTGGGCATCGGCTATATAGATCGTAAAGCACGTGTGTTTGTGACGATCGCCAGGCATCAATCGTAAAGTACATGTGCCTGTGTCGATCATGCAGCATTGGTGAGGGTTACACTTCCGTTTTTAGCAAGCATATTGGCAACTTTCTTTCCTGGCGTACTGGCGTACATCCGAAAACGAACCTCCGGCGTACACGCTGCACCTTCCTGACCATGGCACAGCATGACAGCAATAGCTTAAAAAAAGTGAAAATGCGTGGGAAAATTCACCAAAAACATAGATCATCATTCCTGAGTGCGGATTACTGCTACAGTTACAGTACTTAGAGTACTAATTCATTATATCATTCATATATAATATATCATGCTAAATGAATTAGTACCAAAAATATAACTTTTAATTTAAGTTCATGTTGCATAATAAGCTACAATTTTATTATTTTATAGCAGCCTGAGCAGCTCAGCAGGGAGTGCCAGCCGCCAGGGACTAGCCGAGTAAGCCGACTAGGTAGGGAGCAGCCCGGGCAGGGACTAGCAGCACTAGCCTTAGGTACCTAAGTTGAGTGCAGTAGCATTCATGTAAAAGTAACACTATACCTAGCCAACTCCATACTGATCCTTCTCCCATAGCTGAACTTTTCAAATTATCATATCTAGCCAGTAGCCACTGAGTAGCCAGACTAGCCTATTAAGTATTCATGACGATTGACATTTGACGCGACCGTCGCGACGGTGTTGTGAAGTTATCATTATGAACCATGCACTACAGAGTACAGACTACAGCACTAGTCGCTAGCGGACTTGCATTCTGCAACTGATATTGATCCGAATGCAATAATTTACACGATCTATGTGAATTATGCACTCATTTGCATAGCCAAGAGAACGTGCAATATCGAGCGGCGACAGCTGACAGTGGAATCAGACCTGCTGAAAGCCCTGTCTGCCCTGAACTGCTTACGTCGATAGTAAACAAACCATTCACTAACTCGACGTCCGTGTTCGTTGCTTGACTGCCTTTCCGAGTTTGATCACTGCTTATTGAACGGATGAGTATAAATAGTTTATTTTTCGTTTGCTCCATTGCTCGTTCAAGGAGAACATTATAGATTATAGACACATACTTTTTTTTAATTTTAGTCGATTTCCGCAGGTTGATGCATGGTTGAACTATATACTAGACTTGCTAGTTCAACCATATTCAACCATGTTAGCGGACGATCTCCAAAATTCTGCACATACACAGCGACCATGAAATCTCATAAAAATGAACGTAGCCTAATGAAACTTTACACATGTATAATTCAAGACCTAATGGTGATGTCAAGTCCGTGCGAATTATTTCGCTTTCGCCCTAGTTCTCGACTTATACGGTCATTGGGGCAAATATACGCAGCATGTACGCAGCGACCACGAAATATCTCCCAAATTGCTGAACCTTTTTCAGTGAAACTTTGCATTCATAACCATCAAACGATGATGTCAAGCCCACGTGTGATTTTTTCGATTTCGCCTTCATTCGCGAGTTACACGGCTGTACGGCAAAATGACGCTTTTGGGTCGCCTGCCGAAGACTATCACTGCCTTGGATGTAATGGACCATGCATCATGATTCCTGCCTTCCGGAACGTAGCCTTCAACACTTCAAGCCGTCCGTATCTAGGTCGTGCGTCAAAACAGCCCTCTGTCGAACGGCCACTCGTCGAAGGACGATAAATTTTGGAACAGAACTATGCTATCTGAAACCTAACCTCAGACGCGGTGAACGTGAAATTACGTAATGTAACAATGCCCGGAAGTTATATTCGATCCGCGGCCTGGTGGTGCACGGCAGGTGGTGGTCAAGGCCGGAAGAGGACAAAGCCGAGTGGTGTATGTCCGGAGAGATCAAAAGCGTTCGATTCAGGGCTTATTGGTGCACAAAATTGGTGGTGCACGGCTGCGCTCCCACGCTTTTCTGTGGCCGGACTCGCGGCCGGTTTTGAAAAATTCCATCGACCATGAAATGTCTCCTAAACTATTGGACGTGGTTTAATGTAACTTTCACAAGTAATTTGTAGGACCTAACGGTAGCGTTCGGCGTGCTTGCAAGACTTCATTTGTTGTGAGTAAAGATTCTTTAATTCTTTTAATTAAGCTAGATTTTAAATTAAATTTTAAAGATTTTTTTTTTCAGAATTTAGTACTATGCGCTGCACAATAGAAGTTATGATATAATTTTGAAGCTTGCTTGCTGTCTTAGCTTTGGGTCGTAAGAAGATAAATTTGACTTTTGAATTTGACTCAATGTATAGATAAGAAATAACAGAAATAATTAGGGGTCGAAAAGGAAAAAACCATAATGCGAGAAAATTTATCAACACCTGGAGGAAGAGGGATGGAGCTGTAAATTTGAAAGGAATGAAGAAATTCTTAAATGAATAGGTATAGTCCGTATAGATTAATACATGAGAGATTCAGAAGCTGGTCAGGTGGTCGATAACTACATATGGGTGATGAGGATGGAGGAGGTGGTGGTGGTGATGGGAGCCGATCCGGTCGCACAGTAACTCAATACGCACTACATGTACTCCATCACCTGAAAATTGAAGCAAATAATGCATGCATTCCATTAATTTAATTATTACTCTATATTTAAAGTGTGTGTTACTACACATGATTATATAAACAAATTATGTGCATGTTTTTATGAACTTAGCATAAATTAAGGTTTCGCGTTCCTAGACGATTAACCTCATGTAAAAAAATGTATTTTACATTTTGAAGTTTTATCAAGAAACTATAAAACTTATACTGACATTACATAAAGACAAATTCTCCTTACATTGTACTTGACCAGAGAGCATCGGTCGGGCAGGAAACGAGTCCTTTCTTGGCGTTGACTTCCACGTTGGAGCCTGCAACTTTGGCCAGAACCTGGAATTTGTAGCTCTCGATATCGAAAGATCCGTCCGCCTTCACCTGCGCTACGTTCAAATGAACAAAAACTGTAATAACTGATAACTTTAATTCTTCAATTACCAACAAATATCAGAAAATTTCCGGTCAAATTCTCACGCCCGACACCTGCAAACCAAACATTTTGACTCGTAGCGCTGAAATCGGAGAAGATAACTAAGTTTCCAATACCTATCAATCCTAAACACTGATATATTTCATTTACAACATAAATACTAGAATACCTATATAAATTATTAAAGGCATTTAACTTAAACAATAAACCAAGTTTTCTCCTGGCAGTGATAGGTTATGCCACTCAGATGTTGTTTTTTTTTGTGTCCACGTCGAAACCCAAAAGGATTAACTTATCAAAGCACAAAAAGTATTAATAGAGGTACGTAATATCAACATTAATTACAAAGGTTTCCTATGCCCACCTGCCCATTTTTGGTGGCACTTCATGAGCGCCAAGGCCTTGTCGGAATGTCCATTTTTGTCGAGGAGCTCAAGCACACTTGGCCGCTTCATGCCCCCGCCATGCGAGCAGTTGCCGTCTCCCATGCCGTCGTATATATATATAGTGCGCATCTTGGTAATTATCTAGGTGATTAATAAATATAGGTAATAAATAGTATTGTCTGTTTATAGGGGAGTACTTGATGTCACTGTGCCCATCGTGGTGATTATCTAGGTGATTAATTACAATAATTAATGTATAGTGGTGTCTGTTTATAGGCCATTACTTGACGTCGCCGTGCCCATCGTAGTGATCCTTTATTTAGGGACAAGGACTCAACGGGTGAATATAATTTTTGCAACCATCGAAAAGAAACCATATTTGTAGCCATCCTTCCATTGTACTCGTATGTTTTACACGCTAATTTGATCGACTTACAAACACTATCAAAATTTGAGCTTGAAGAGAAAGGTATTAAGTTGGAAATTTTACTAATAAAAAAATTGTATGGAATAAAAATTGAAAAATATAAGATATAAAGCAGCATGTTAGGTGACCTGTAAATTGTGCTATTTAGTGGTATGCGGTCATTTACTGATTTTATTTGAAATCATAGTCGTGCAACGAATCTTTTACAATTTAAATTATGTAAATTCAGTGTAACAAATTTCGTTCAATAACGCACAAATTATATTTCAGTGTAATAAATTCACCCTTGAGAGAATCGATGAGGGAGCGTAGTCCATTTTATTCTGCGATGTCGGCGTCCATCATGGCGCTCATGTGGACTTTATCTTTGCTGGTCTTCAGGGCCATGTAGCAACTACGGCCTTCAGAAGTCATCCTGTGCCGACATTGTGGTGAATAATTCAAGAAATTTCCTATAATAGACTGTATTATTTAAATGAAATACGTTGGCCATTAGGGAGTGCTAACTAATAAATATATTAATCTATTCCCTTACTGAAAATTACTCTCAACATTTTCGTTGCAGTTTTAATTTGAAATTAAAATATCTCAAACTAAGAGTTTTCCCGTATGAAACCTATTAATTGTACAAGAATTTTGTTTTAATAGGCTTGCCTTGTAAATTCAGTTATTTTACGGCTGATAAAACAGCGTTAAAACTTACCGAAAAATGAAACTACTCGATTCGTCTTTCTCCGTGCATGAATAATGATGAATGCATGAATAAATATTATGTATAAAATGAATGCATAAAGTATATAATCATAAATAATTGCACTTACATGTACCCCGTAGGACCTGGGAGAGCGAGAGCTAACGCGGCCATGCATAGCAGGGCGAAGGCTGACCCGCCTGACCGCAACATGTTCAATGTTGATGAAGTTGAAAAAGTTTCGAAATATCTGCATGGTGAACAGAATATTGACAATATATTAATCATGTCTTTAGTTTAATTTACCCATATGAAATTTAAAAATTCACTTAAAAGATGCATATGCAGAAAAATACAGATTATGTTTCGAATAAATAATGACATGAATATAAATTGAACGCGCACGATAAGAAACAAAATTGGACGCTATAAAATTAAATTTTTTAGAATATCCTAATATATCAATTTGTGTTCTATATATTTGTCTCATATATGTGGTTTTGAAAAATATTATATGTTAATTTTATTAAAATTAAGGGAAAAGTAATTAAAAATCTTATAATTGTTTGAAGAGGATGCATGTGACGTCTTCACGTCACATGACATCTTTATCTATAACACTTTATTACAAATGGAATTTTTCAGTATTTACCTATTAATTATAAAGTATTAACTTTCTCTGTTAGAGACAGAACTCTACCTTCAACGTTACAAAGCCTGGAGTATAATACTTGCTCTGTTAGAGACAGAACTCTACCTTCAGCTTTACAAAGCCTGGAGTATAATACTTGCTCTGTTAGAGACAGAACTCTACCTTCAACGTTACAAAGCCTGGAGTATAATACTTGCTCTTTTAGAGAAGTCATGCTCCTCGACGACCTTACGTATAGAAATAATCTACTTCTTATTTTGAAGTTTCATCAAGAAACCATAAAACTTTTTCTGGCATGACATAAAAACAAATTTTCCTTACATTGTACTTGACCAGAGCATCGGTCGGGCAGGAATCCAGTCCTTTCTTGGTGTTGACTTCCATGTTGGAGCCTGCAACTTTGGACAGAAGCTGGGATTTGTAGCTCTCAATATCGAAAGATCCGTCCGCCTTCACCTGTGTCAAGTTCAAATGAATAATGACGTTGACAACTGAGTTTTAGAATTCTTTAATTACCAACAAATATTAATAAATTTCCTGTCAAATTCTCACGCTCGACACCTACAAACTAAGCATTTTTACTCGTGGCGCTGAAATCTTAGAAGTTTTCATTGCCTTCTAAGTTTTCTAAGTTTTCAATGCCTTCCAATCCTAAACTTCGACATATATTATTTACAACAAACATACCAGAATAGCTATCAAATAATTAAAGGTATTTTAACCCTCTACCGCCTGACGCGACTAACCAGACAAATATATTGTCACAAGCCTACTTCCCAAAAAGGATACGTTCTAGTGAGCGTAAAATTATTTGCACTGATGGTTGCCGCCACATCCGACAACTTTAAAATGTTCTCTGTTGCGTACAAACGTCCGCAGGTTGCTACACTCAATAGTTTAAGTATTATTTAAGTTGAAAGTTATCTTCCCGGAGAGTGACATACGGCGGTAGAGAGTTAACTTGGACAATGAACCAAATTTTCTCCTGGAAGTGATAGTTTATGACACTCAAATCTTCATTTTATGTGCTTATATATCGAAGCCCAAAGGATTAATAAGGATTAACTTATCAGAGCCCAAAATGATTAATAGAGGTAATATCATCATTAATTATAAGGGTTTCCAATACCCACCATCCCATTTTTGGTGGCCATGCATTTCATGAGCGCCATGGTCATGTCGGAATGTCCATTATTGTCGAGGAGCTCAAACACACTTGGTCGCTTCATGCCCCAGCCATGAGAGCACTTGCCATCTTCCATGCCGTCGTCGTGCCCATCGTGGTGATTATCTAGGTGATTAATCACTGTAGTTAATATTTAGTGGTGTCTGTTTATACATCGGCTGCAGGATTATCTAGGTGATTAATCACTGTAGTTAATATAAAGTAGTGTCTGTTTATAGACAATTACTTGAGGTCCCATGTCCATCGGGCTGCAGGATTATCTAGGTCATTAATCACTATAGTTAATATAAAGTAGTGTCTGTTTATAGACCATTACTTGACGTCCACGTGCCCATCGTGGTGATAATCTAATTAGGGACAAGGTCTCAAAGGGACAAAGGGTAAATATAAATTTTGGAACCAACGTAAAGAAACCACATTTGTAGCCATTCTTTCATTAATGGCGCAGGGACCCCGAAAGAATTTCGAAGAAACACTTAGATTCAGATCCGCATTCAGATTTTGATTTTGACTTTACGTCCTTGTCCTCGCCGTATTGGTACCTACGTGAAATCGACACTTTTAGACCCACTTTCGTACTTCCAGCCCTGCTACGAAGATGAAATTTTGGCCCATAATAGAGCCTGATTTTAGATTGACGAATCAAAAGTCGGATCCCCAAAATTCCCCATGGGGAAGACACAAATCCCCAAAAACGAATAATTTTTTCAAAAATTCACCAAAAATCAGCCGTTGCTTGCACGCGCCTCTATCTTGGCTCCTTTTCTTCTCATTGGTTGGGGCA
>NW_025945509.1:197490-202536 GCF_000764305.2 Hyalella azteca
GCGACAAAATTTCTTCTCGCTTCGAATCACCGACATGTGGAACAGCCTCCCCGATGACATCGTTGGCGCTCCAAGTATGAACGCGTTCAAGAACAGACTAGAAAAAGCTATGGAAAAATATATGTTCAGATTTGAAATGCCTAGCACCATATCGAACCCGGTGGAAGTCTAGCAGCTACTTCAAACTATCGTCAGTCATGAAAATATCCGGTCAAATGACACGAGTTTAGATCTTCTGTGAACAAGGCACGAAAAGGAAAGGAATCGGCGACAGGCCACACCAGGCCTACGCTTCAGCCCGAGATCACTATGTTATGTTATGTTATGATTGAATATTGATTAATAATCGAAATATTATGTATAAAATGAATGGATAAAATATATAACCATACATAATTCAACTTACATGTTCCCCATATGACCTGGGAGCGCGAGAGCTAAAGCGACCATGCATAGCAGGGCGAAGGCTGACCGCATCATGTTGAATGTTGATAGAGTTGAAAAGTTCCGAAATATCTGCACGATGAAACAGAAGAACTTGACAATATATTTATCATGTCTATAGTTTAATTTTCTCTGATGAATTTTAAAAAATCATGAAAAAGATACAGCTGTATAAAAATACAAGCTATGTCTGGAATAAATGAATGCCAGGAATGTATATTGAACATACACAACATGAACAAAATTGGACGCTGTAAAATTACATATATTAGAATATTCTGATATATTGATATGTCTGATATATGTGGTTAGGACAAATTTTTTATAATGATTTTAATAAAATTATGGGAAATAAGTAATTAAAAATCTTTTATTTGTTTAAAGAAGATGTGACGTCTTCATGTCACATGTCAATTTTATCAATAACATTTTACTACAAAGAGAATTTTTCCACATTTAACTATTAAGTATTAACTATATATTAACTTGCACTGTGAGTGCCAGGACTCTATCTTCAACGCTACAAGACCTATAGGCTATAGGGTCTAATATGCATGTTATTTGTGAGGACTGATATACATATCTTTTCATATACAAATCCCAGAAAGCAAAAATAATTTAAAATAATAATATGTAAGTGTAATGTATTGCCGCTCTCACTTACTATATATAGCCGTGTAGGTATATGCAGTATAGTTGAGCAGGGATCCCACCAAGTGCGTACATGTAGGATGCGTATCCTTCTTATATACTAGAAGTTTGCTTCAGTTGCTTTGTTGGTAACGGAAGATGATAATCTTCAAACTTTGTATGAACATGAATAATACAGCAATTTTTAAATAAAACTGCTTTCATGAATGTAACGACAGTCATGAATGGCATGGCATTCATGATGGCTGATATGTCGCCACAATGGACACGCTCAAAGATATTTGCGTGATTTCGTACAATATATGAATATGCAGTTTGTACCCTTTTGGGGGGGTTTTCCTAACACAATATGGTCCGACAAGAGGATGTATCGGTGCTATGTACAAAAAGTGTGTAATACTTTGAATAAAAGTTGAATTCATCTTTTCAGTGAACATTTACTGCGGTGACGTCAGCCGTTATTGTTGTATAATTGAAGGTTTGAATATCCGGTGTAATTATGAAATACAGTACGAATATATAGCTTCTTATGAATCATACACTCAGAAACATTATAAGATCAAATTGTCCAGGTAGTGACACACTTTGTGTGTCTTCTTTCAAATAGTAACTTTCTTCAATTAGTGACAGCACAGCTAAACTACTTTTCCCGTGCTGTACTGAGTCAGGGCGACTCACTCATGGGCAAAAATTGCATCGCTATTAGGACAAAGTCTCCTCATTTTAGCGCATTTTCTCATTTATGGAAAAAATGCACTATTGTGCTCGCCATGTCCGTCCGTCCGTCTGTCTGTCCGTCTGTCTGTCCGTCTGTCCGTGACCTCAAGTTTTCGTCGGCGAGAAAATGCGCTCTCTGTCACTCACGGCAGTGAGTACTGAGTCATATATATATTTTTTTTAGTGGAAGAAATCCATGCAGGTTGCATATCTCCTCCTCGGGTAGCTGCGTGTTCACCGAATGAAAGTATTACATTAATATTATTTATCTCTATTGTAATGGAGGAGGGTTGGGGCTACGCGGCCAACTTAAACTAAGAAGCTCAGTAAAGTAACTAAACTTCTCTTTAAACTTCGCATTTTGATCATTAAAGTGGACACGAAATATTTCTACTTCATTAATATCAGTAGCGTCTTGATCTGTGATCTGTGTTTTCAGTTCAATTGTAATTATATAGAATATATTATATCAACTCGTAAAATATCTTCAAATACTTTTAATGCGGTTGACAACAGGAGAAGTTATATTAAATTCAATACATGCGCGAGATAACAATTATCGTCAAAACATGCCACCAAATGTCAAATCATTTCATTAGTGGGTAAGTTTTAATAATTTTACACACAGAGCAATGAGTGGGGGAGCGCAGCCATGCACCACCAATTTTGTGCACCAATAAGCCCTGAATCGAACGCCTTGGACCTCTGCGGACATCCACCAATCAGCCGTAAACCACTCGGCTTTGTCCTCCTCCGGCCTTGCATAGAACCTGCCGTGCACCACCAGGCCGCGGATCGAATATGTCTTCCGGGCATCGTTAAATTACGTAATTTTACGTTCACCGCATCTGAGATTAAGTTTTAGATAGCATAGTTCTGTTCCAAAATTTATCGTCCTTCGACAAGTGGCCGTTCGACCGAGGGCTGGTTCGACACACGACCTAGATACGGACGACTTGAAGTGTTGAAGGCTACGTTCCGGAAGGCAGGAATCATGATGGTCCATTACATCCAGGGCAGTGGTGGTCTTCGGCAGGCGACCCATGAGTGGGACTTTTCCGATTAGCGATGCACTTCTTGTCCCGTTCAAAATACGGGTCATCTTGAACTTCAAAACGGGGCATCCCGGTCCGTTTTGGCCCGGCAACAGGGCGTATCAGCAAGATGAAACTGGGCCACTGGGGTAACTATGAACTGGGGTACTGTTGGTAAGAAAGTGGGTAACTATTCGGGCAATATTACCCATTCATTGCAGAAAGTGTTGTGCCGGGCGATCATAATTTCATTATATGTAGCCAATGAAAGAATTCGTTGAATAAAAATGATCCTTGTTGGTACACATCTTATAAACGTCAGATTGAAAAAATCAAAATTAACATAAGCTGAAAATTTTACTTAGAAATATATCTCTTCATTTTGTGAGTATATTTTACTTCGTTAATAAATATATTCTATGAATAAAAAACTGCTGGTTCAAATGAAGGAGTGTGAGGGAAGCGAATTTTCCTCGAGTCAAGTCTCTCATAATAGTAAATTATCACGTTTGAACTAATTTTAATTTTAGTTTATTGAATTTACTTTCCCTGAGGTCACCTCTTATTGTTGTAGACGTAGAATGTTCATAATGATGAATAAATCATTGATAGGTTAGCGGCGACCCAGTGCCCGTAGCCCGTCACGGACTTGAACGCACGAGTGTCGCATGAGCCTTTGTTGTCAGTAGCATACCGAGCTCAATTGAAATTTTTTGTAACAAATTTGAAAACAAAAAATTAATTTAAATATTGCTATAGAAAAAGCTTGGCTTATAAAATTATCAGTCATATATATTGATGGGTAAGTAAAATTGTTCAGCAGCTACCTAGCCAAATTTAAATAAAACCTGATTTAAGTATAATTGTTGTTAGGGGGTAATTAAACGATATTTTTATATATTTATCCTTCAAAATACATTTTGTCATTCATATAAAAAAATGAAATGTACTTCAACGTTCCGGGTCTTTCTCGGCACATTGAAACCATGTATCATCTCAAGATGAAATTTCTAAATATGTCGAGTAAAACAGATATAAAGTTCAATTTAGGATAATTTGGCTTTATTTATTGCATTTCAGCCATAAAAATTCTTTGTTTTTACCACACAGAAGACTGGGTTATTGATCGAAATTTCTCATTTGTTCGAGCGTTACGTCAACATGATCAGCTGAAAACGTGCTTCTGGCAACGTAATCCAGAACATTCGATTGCGAGGCAACCAACGGTGTGTGCACGTTAATAGTAGCTCTGTTTACAACTGAAATACACTGTTTTCCTGGTAAGTACTCGATTTTAACAGTGAATTATCTAATAGTATGTTTGAAATTATTTGTTTCCTAAGTTGGTTTTGTTATTAAAAATAAACTTTTCCTTAAAGTGGCCTTCTAATGGCCAATCTAAAAAGCATCACCATGAGTTTTTTTTTTTTTTGCAGCGCATCGACATCGTGAGCCCAGTGTCCGACAGTCCAAGTTGAAACAATGTGCTCAATTTTTTTCAGGAAAATCTTCGATAGTATTTTAAGCAAATAGTTGAATTTAATATATATCAAAACTTTGTTCTATCAAATCGGTTTAGTGAGGAAATGCGAAACTATGTTTCTTTGTGTAGAGTAGTTACGGCCTGCCTGCGGGAGTGTTTCCGATGTATGATGTATCGTTATCTCGGTAATCTCACAAGTTCAACTTTGAGTGTTTAAACTGTATTCGGTGTCTGGTGATGCAGCTTTAATTTAGACCTTTGCTTGTACCTTTTGGCCACTTGTTTGATCTATATTGCTGAATGTAGGTAGACTAAATAAGGAGTTGGAAATACTTGCCAATGCTATTATGCTAACAAAGTATCAATTTTGTTAAGTAGTTAAGGTGCTTTAAATATTACATCATTTTCGAAAGCTGTGTAAAAATTGTGATTTTTTTCCACATTTGTCATCTGTATTTTGTTATTTAAATAGTATCTACTTAAGTTATTTATGATTACTAACATACTAAGCACTCGGTAATCGGTATTCAGTAAGCATACAGGCTGATACAGCCATTAGCCATACACTGCCATCCTACAGTGAGCATCTTCTGAGTTCAAAAATTTGATGCCCTATTCAAGAACTGTTTTGGAAAAGTTGACTGAGGCCACACCTTCACCTTTCTTGTTAAGCTAATCACTAATGTCATAGGTATTTTTGCCCACTATTAGCCTCAG
>NW_025945510.1:0-265 GCF_000764305.2 Hyalella azteca
GGGGGTCAGCGCGCCCACGCGATTTTTAAGTCAATATACATTGCTATTTACAGCGACTTTTATCTCGGTATTGATTCAACTATTTGGGGGATCGTCAACGTTGCTATTCATATACGTACTGGTGTTGTCAACTAACGTTCGGAGCGATGAACTGCGGATTAATAATAGGCTCCGTTGTATTCGGTACCTATTTTAAAGTGCTTATGTAATTCACTTCGGGATGAGCTCCATTTTATGCAATGGAAACCCAGCAACCTATTAATGT
>NW_025945511.1:0-20060 GCF_000764305.2 Hyalella azteca
CAAAAAGTATCCGTAAATAAAGACGTTCGATATTCACATTTTATATGATTATTTTTTGGCAAAAAGTTCGTTACAAAAAGTATCCGTAAATAAAGGCGTTCGATATGCACATTTTATGAGAATATTTTTTTGGCAAAAAGTTCGTTACTAGAATTATTCGTAAATAAAGGCGTTTGATATGCATATTTAATAAGAATATTTTTTTGGCAAAAAGTTCGTTACTAGAATTATTCGTAAATAAAGGCGTTCGATATGCACATTTTATAAGAATATTTTTTTGCAAAAAGTTCCTTGCAAGAATTATTCATAAATAAATGCATTAAATATGCACGTCACCTGAGCGACAGCACGCCCTGCAGGTCTTCAAGTGGCACCAGCGAGCGCAGGATGGCGCGGGCGCGCAGGCTGTCGTTCTTGCCCTGGGCGATAAGTTGCGCCTCGGGGGCGCAACGCCCCATCAGGTCGACGAGTGTGCAGTAGAAGCCTAGGATGGCGGCCCCTGTGTCGATGTAGTCCACGTCATCCTCGCCTGCTGGCATCGGGTGCTCCATCACACCCTCCGCCTCCGCGCCCATGCGCTGCATGGCTATTCTTTCCGACATCTGTGCGGATGATTGAAGTATAGCAGAGAGGAAAATGGATGGGTAATATTGTCCAAATATTTTTGTCCCATATTGCTCCTGTTCATATTGTCCAATTTTTTTTATTGTCGTATAAGATTACGTATACAAGGTCAAAAAGTCAAAAAGTGCATCGCTATTCTGTCATGTCCCACTCATTGCTCTGAGTGTAATTTAGGATTTAGTGCCAACAAAGTTTTTGTGTGAAAGTTTTAGAACAAAATTTCTGGAATTAAAAATAAAACAAGAAAAAATATTTATCAAGCATCACAAGCTTGTGATTTTAAATGTACAAGATCTGGAAAAAAGATCTACACGGCAGGAATAACAGAAAATACAGAGATGACGTCGCACTGGAATGCAGCATGAATTATAAACTTTTTCATAGTGGTAACTGGACTATAGTCATCTTCGGGCAATGAGCATAGTGAATATAGTCGCTAATTCAGCTCAAATTTAGAGCGCGTAATTCAGCCTAAATTTCAGCACAAATTTAGAGCGCGTATTGCAGCTCAAATTCAGAGTGAATGATTCAGCTCAAATTCAGAGCACGTAATTCAGCTCAAATTCGGAGCGCGTAATTCAGCACAAATTCAGAGAGCGTAATTGAGCTCAAAATAAGTGCCCCCCTGTCAAAATTTTCGTGCCGATTAAGGTCGTTTTAGAGGAACTATATTCGGCTTAGGGGTGAATCAGGAGCAAGTCGGCCACGTAGGGTGTTTTGCTTCTATTTACCAGCCTCTTTTGGAAGTCAATTGCCCGGTAGGCCAAATCTGCGTAATATACNAGATGGCCCCCAGGAGGCACCCGCGGAGTCGCTGGAGTGTATCTATATGTCTAATGTATCTAATACATGTTAATGTATATGAAACGTATATAAAATATTATAAATCATAATATATATAAAATGTTGTGAATAATAATGTACATAATTTTCTTGAATGACTCATGAGAAATGACAGGCAAGATTCACCCACCGAGTCACTGGAGTGTATCATGTCCCTGCCGGCGCCGCCGTCGCTGCTCTCGTACTCGATGCACCACTTGAGGGCGAGGAGCGCCTTAAGAGCCTGGCTCACCGGCTCCCTGTAGCGCTCACACTCCTGAGGGAGGGATAGTGGCATGGTACAGGTCCTGACAAATATGCCGTGAAAAATATGCTTTGACAAAATCTAGTACGATTAAATAGGTCAAAAATATTAAATGAAACAGTAAAATTTGTAACCAGTAAAAAATATGTTTGAAGAAAATAAACAAGGATAAGCTGTTGAAAATAGGGTTATTTCCGGCTATACAAAAAAAAAAAAAATAATAAACAATGGCGTATTTCAGCATTTGACTCATAATCAGACAACACGCCTTAGTCCTGGAAACATATGATATAGTTTACTTAGATAACAATATCATTAAGAAAATCAATTTAAAAGTGTTGAGCGCATTGGGTGGCTCAATAACGCAGTGATGGATGGCTATCAGAGAACAAGATATCCGAGATCATTTATTGAAAATCCTTAGTAAAATGATCCTTTAAAAGCATTAGTCACAAGTATGACTGAACGTACATAATCGGAAGGCATGCCGTTAGGCGTGCTGATTGATCAACGCACGTTATTGTGGGTGTGATAGCTTGGATTATTTATTTAAAACCTTTAATAAGATTATACTTTAAATACACTAATCGTATTGATCGCTGAACGCACGTAATCTGGGAGAAGGCCGTAGCGCTGGATAAATTTTATCAGTTGTTAAAACTCTCAATAAGATGATCCTTTGCAAGCATTTATCGTAATGGATCGCTCAATGCACCTAATCAGAGAATTGGATACCTTAAATCATTCATTTAATGCAACTCCACGTGCTTTTGACAAAATTTGCAATCGCACGTAATCAGAGCACGTAATCAGAGAGCATGCCGTATAGGGCTTCAGTCTGGGTTTCTAATTAAACAACGCACGTATTCGCGCGCTTCATACCTAAGGTTATTTATACAAAAATTAATAATATGATCATTCAAAAGCATTAATCGTAATTGATCACTGAACGCACGTAATCAGAGAGCATGCCGTAGGGCTTGAGCCTGGGGTGTTTCCTCTCCTCGTCGTTGCGTGTCTCCGCGTAGGTCCAGCCGTTCTCCTGCTTACGCGCGGCCCACGCGTCGTGGTAGTGCTCGCTGAACTTGTGCACCAGGTCTGTGATGTCCTGGTCCAGCTCCACGCTGGGGGATATTTGTATAGAAATTGTTTATAATATAGCTCATCGCAATATTTATTTATGGAATTGCAATTATTGGTCAGGTCCAGCTCCATATTTATATATTAACCGCTTATAATTTAGCTCTTCGTAATACTTATTAATGGAATTGCAAATTATCGGTCCAGGTCCAGCTCCATGTTTATATATTAACCGTTTATAATATAGCTCTTCGTAATATTTATTCGTGGAATTACAATTATTGGTCCAGGTCAGCTCCACACTGAGGGGCAATTGCATATGAACTTTGGAATGTAATTTTTTCTCATTTTTTCTGTAGCTCCACAATTTAATTGATCTCGTATCAGCTCAATGTTGTGAGCTCATTAAAAACTGACCAAACAAAGCTTAATTAGTTCTGAAGTTTAATTCAAGTTATTAATTACTCAAGTTGACACCGAGAAGACACCTGAAGGTGGATTGCTGAAGTCTGACTGACTGGAGTCACAATTTCATCATTAATTGGAACAACAAAGATTTTGGTTGATGTGGAGGGTTGGAGGGTTGAGTATTACGGAGGCGGGTGACCCACTTAGACATGTCTTATTGCGGTAGAGGGTTCAACGTTACGGAGGCGAGTGACACACTTAGACATGTCTTATTGCGGTAAAGGGTTCAACATTACGGAGGCGGGTGACACACTTAGATATGTCTTATTGCGGTAGAGGGTTCAACTTTACGTTGGGGGTTGACCCACTTTGAGATGTCGATGGGCAGGGGGTTGTAGGGACCCTCTGCGGTAGAGGACGTGTTGTAGAGCTCGTCCTCGTAGCCGGTGGTGAGGGAGTAGTCGGGCGGCAGAGCACAACCGATGGCAGACAAACACGGCAACGCCTGCGTGAACATCACAAAATTAAATAAAATAAAACAAACGGCGAACGCAGGGAAACGTGTTCAGGTCAGCTGCACGATGATGCCAGTAGGGCCAGCCATCGAATCTACTGAACAATTACAGACTAAATAAGGCATAGATAGATTAATCTTCACCATCTGCTGTGCTTAGTGAACTACGAGTATTAAGTCAGCGCTTAGCAATATCAATAAAGAGCGAAATTCTACACGGATAAATATGTACGGTTCTAACCATAAAAATGAACTTATTTCAAGTGAATACAGCAGACATTAAACAGTATGAAATAGAGCATATCAAACCCTAAAATGAAAATTCAGAGCCAGTTTCGTTCAAAAGAGCAGTTTATGATACGAGTTAACGGTTTCAAAATACGTTAATACGAGGCATACAAACCTTGCCGAAGAGCTCAGGGTCATACTCCATCTTGGAGAGCGACTGGAAGATGTTGGTGAAGAGCATCATGGTGAGACGCTTCTCCTCCTCCGTGGCGGTACCCGGCGTCGCTGCTGAGGCACCATAGTATTTGCCGCACCTCTCATAGTGCAGCGTCAGCAGCTGTAACAGAAACTCCGTATCTTTAGGGCTGCAATAAATAATAATAAGCTCAAATAGGATTACACTTTGAACCGGTAAGAAGAAGTCCGTTGAGGCACCGTAGTATTTGCCGCATCTCTCATAGTACAGCGTCAGCAGCTGTAAGAGCAAGAAACTCCGTATATATAGGGTTGCAATAAATAATAATAAACTCCAATAGGGTTACATTTTGGACCGCTAAGAAGAAGTCCGTGGGGGCAACAAAGTATTTGTTGTTAGAAGATGCAATAGAAATAAACCTTGAGAAATGTTACAATTGGTCAGATTGAAAGAAGTTCGAGTGATGCTGTGATACTTTCCGTCTATCACAGCAACATCAGTTGTAGAAAATGCTTCGTTTAATGAA
This sequence comes from Hyalella azteca, assembly GCF_000764305.2. Classification (NCBI taxonomy): domain Eukaryota; kingdom Metazoa; phylum Arthropoda; class Malacostraca; order Amphipoda; family Hyalellidae; genus Hyalella; species Hyalella azteca. Next base: position 4,664 of record NW_025945511.1, read on the forward strand.
GCATGACACTGTTATTATACCAAGAGATTATATTATCGTTATTATCATACAATATTATAAAATATGATATCAAATTATGGGTCTAACCCTGAGCGCGACTGTGGTGTACTCTGAGAGCTTCGACACGTCGATGGTGAGCTTACGCAGCAGCGGCAGCAACATGGCGGGCTGCATCTCGCGGGTCAGAGCCACAAGGAAGTCTGACACCATCTCCCGCTGACCCTTCGTCAGGATCTGAAGCCATATAAGGACAGAGAAGTTTAAAGTGACAAGCTTCGTCAAAATATGAAGCCACAGGTAAAAAAAAATTCAAAATGCCGCATAAGGCCTCCAAATATAAGATCAAAATGCCGTATAAGGCAAGTATTCAGAGGATGACGTATATTCAAATTAAAATGTTTAGTTTGTCTATTAACTTTTGTTTAAAAAAATGTCACAATAACATTAGAGGTGAAGCTCACAAAATAAAACTAAAACCCTAAGAACAACTTACCAGGGACTCATATTTTCAAAAAAATAGTTACGAGTCCCTATCTAAAAGCCAATCGTCTTTTCAGCCAATCACTAACGGCTGTCATAGCTAAATAAATCAATCACAGACGAGAAATTGGCCGCTTCGTGTATTTAAGATTTGACTGTATGGCCCCAGACCATTAATTATTGCTGAATCAAGCAACGTTGTGACTAATCAAGCTCATCGTAAAAAATTTAGAAGAAAAATAAGAAGGGCACAAGGCTGTTACATGACGTAACTTATACTTTAATAACACATTAAAAAAAAGATCCAACTGATGTACCAATAGTTAATAGCTAATACTAATGTACATACTAATGCATGTAATGTAAATAGTAACGTACAAACTCGTTAAGTGCTGTAAAAATACAATGAATAATAAAAAACACATTAAGAATAAGACTCGGATAGCGAGCGTGACCTTGCACTTGGAGAGCCTATAGACGGTGTGCAGGGTGGCGTCCAAGAGAGGAGCGTTACTCTCCGCGTCAGCGTAGAAGCTCGAGCGCTTGATGAGAGCAGGCAGGATGGAGTTGCCGATGTAGCGGTTCAGGGCCAACGCCATCTCAGACTCGGTGCCATCAGCCTGGGCAAAAATTATTTTTTATTTTTATCTATTATAATTATTATTACTATATCTAACAAATGATTATATTAATAATGATTTTATTATTTATTCATTTCTTGCATGCTAAGATGTTTCTCCAGACTGGGCAAAAATTATTACTTATTACAAGACTTCTCTTTAACTTCACTTCTTGTTTGTTTGTCTGTCTGTCTGTCTGTCTGTCTGTCTGCTACAAATCTTATAATCGATATTTAACACACTTCTACCTGTCCAATCGATCTGAAATTTTGCACACTTGCGTAAAGTTGGAGACAATGCATGAATCAATATACAGAATAAATAATTTTATAAATTATAATTTTTTTTCATTATTAAAAAAAATAAAAAATAATTTCGTCTGCTACAAATCTTATAATCCATATATGACACCATTTGACCTGTCCAATTGATCTGAAATTTTGCACAATTGCATAAGTTCAGAGACAATGCATGAATCAATTGACAGAATAAATAATTTTGAAAATTTACAAAATATTGATATCTTAAAAAAATGTTGATAAATAATTTTTTTTTAATATTTGAAAATAAAATTAGAAATTCATTGTACATGTGTAACATCCAAGACATTGGATTGCTCAGAAGTATTGTCTTTAAAAATTAATTTTTAAACGCATATTATTTTCTATTATAATCATCTAATGTATAATATATTTAAGTCTCCTATCGTTTGATCGTGTTCACAAGCAGAAATTGCTTGTGTTCAGTTCAAGACTATAGTAATATACCCGGTAATTTTCAATTTATTCTAGAGAATAATATATTTAAGTTTCCTATCGTTTGAGCGCGTGAAATAGAAGATATCGCTTGTGTTCAGTTTAAGATTATATTATTAAGCTCAGTAATTTTTTATATTCTAAGGTATAATATATTTAAGTTTCCTAACGTTTGATCGTGTTCACAAGCAGAAATTGCTTGTGTTCAGTTGAAGATTATAGTAATATGCCCGGTAATATTTTATTTATTCTAGGGTATAATATATTTAAGTCTCCTATCGTTTGATCGCGTTAACTAGAAGAAGTCGTTTAATTGTGTTCAGTTTAAGATTATAGTAATAAGCTCATTAACTTTTTTTAAATTCTAAGATATAATATATATAAGTCTCCTATCGTTTGATCGTTTTCACAAGCAGAAATTGCTTGTGTTCAGTTCAAGACTTTAACAGTAACTAGCTTAGAAGACTTCTCTTTAACTTTCATTCTTGTCTGTCTGTCTGCTACAAATCTTGTAATCGATATTTAACACACTTCTACCTGACCCAATCGATCTGAAATTTGGCATACTTGCATAAAGGTGGAGACAATGCATGATTCAATTGACAGAATAAATAATTTTATAAAAAAAACACTTTTTTCATTATTAAAAAAGTACAAAATAATTTCGTCTGCTACATATCTTATAATCCATATATGACACAATTTGACCTGTCCAATTGATCTGAAATTTTGCACAATTGCAAAGTCAGAGACAATGCATGAATCAATTGACAGAATGAATAATTTTGAAAATTTACAAAATTTTGATATCTTAAAAAAATGTTGATATATAATTTTTTTCAATATTTGAAAATAAAATTAGAAATTCATTGTACATGTGTAACATCGAAGACACTGGATTGTTCAGAAGTGCTGTCCTTAAAATGTAATTTTTAAACGCATATTATTTTTATCTATTATAATTATTATTACTATATCTAACAAATGATTATATTAATAATGTTTTTATTATTTATTTCTTGCATGCTAACATGTTTCTCCAGACTGGTAAAAAATTATTGCATATTTTTATCTTTTATTGTTATTTATACTATATGTAACAAATGATAATATCAATAATGTTCTTATTATTTATTTATTCTTTGTATGTTATTATGTTTCTCCAGACTGGTCAGAAATTATTGTTTTTTATCTATTATTATTACATATAATTATTAAATCTAACAAATAACAATATCAATAATGTTTTTATTATTTATTTATTATTTTTATGTTTTTATGTTTCTCTCGACTTCAGTGGGGAAATAGGAGATTGATAAAGGGTTTGAACTATAGATAGAAAGTCTAAACAATATAATTTTAAACGAACTGATTCGGTTCCAATAAGATTACTTATGAATTTCGATCTTCTACCATCCGTATGCAATACATCAAAGAAAATATTTACGACCATATTTAATATGAAATAAAAATAAAGTTAAATAGCTGCTTCAAACAGCCAAAGAATAACTAAGTGGGTGAAAAAAATGAGAACAGAAATATTAATAAGGTTACTGAATGAGATTGATTTATGCTAAGTTATCTGAATATAGCTGAAGACAAACGAACTTTTTCGAGTAGCGTCGCCGCCCTGAGGTCCATGAGGAAAGCTTCCTCGAGGAGCTTGAAGAAGAGCTCCTTGTCCTCCATGCCGTAGACGCGCTCCAGGAAGAGGACGACGCTCTGCTTGTGTGAGGGCACGAGACCCGAGGGCATGTCGCTTCCGCCGTCCGACGAGTTCGAGAGGGAAAACCTGAGAAAATATTTTTCATTTGTGCCAAAATTTTCAGAATCATTCGCTAGGAAACGCTTCCGTAATTGTAATTATCAGCAAGTAATGACATTAGTTATCAGATCTATTGACGCTTAACGATCTTTTCATAAGAATGATTTGTTGGCAAAAAGTTCGTTAAAAAAATTATCTGTAAATAAAGGCGTTCGATATGCACATTTTATAAGAATATTTTTTGGCAAACAGTTCGTTACAAGAATTATTCGTAAATAAAGGCGCTAAATATGCACGTCACCTGAGCGACAGCACGCCCTGCAGGTCTTCAAGTGGCACTAGCGAGCGCAGGGCGTAAAGATTTTTCTTATAAGAATGATTCGGTAATAAAAAGTTCGTTACAACAATTATTCGTAAATAAAGGCGCTAAATATGCACGTCACCTGAGCGACAGCACGCCCTGCAGGTCTTCAAGTGATACCAGCGAGCGCAGGGCGTAAAGATTTTTCTTATACGAATGATTCGTTAATAAAAGTTCATTACGAAAATTATTCGTAAATAAAGGCGCTAAATATGCACGTCACCTGAGCGACAGCACGCCCTGCAGGTCTTCAAGTGGTACCAGCGAGCGCAGGGCGTAAAGATTTTTCTTATAAGAACGATTCGTTGGAAAAAACTTCGTTACAAAATTATTCGTAAATAAAGGCATTAACTATGCACGTCACCTGAGCGACAGCACGCCCTGCAGGTCTTCAAGTGGCACCAGCGAGCGCAGGATGGCGCGGGCGCGCAGGCTGTCGTTCTTGCCCTGGGCGATAAGTTGCGCCTCGGGGGCACAACGCCCCATCAGGTCGACGAGTGTGCAGTAGAAGCTGAGGATGGCGGCCCCTGTGTCGATGTAGTCCACGTCATCCTCGCCTGCTGGCATCGGGTGCTCCATCACACCCTCCGCCTCCGCGCCCATGCGCTGCATGGCTATTCTTTCCGACATCTGTGCGGATTATTGAAGTATAGCAGAGAGGGAAATGGATGGGTTACATTGTACATATAGTTTCTGTTCAATATTGATCCTGTTCATATTGTTCAATAGTTTTTATTGTCATACGCTCAACACTAAAACGCCCTCTTTCCACAGCAACATGGGTTAGGATTACGTATACAAGGTCAACAAGTGCATCGCTATTCGGCCATGTCCCACTCATTCCTCTGAGTGTAATTTAGGATTTAGTGCCAACGGAGCTCTTGTGTGGAAGTTTTATAACAGAATGTATGGAATTTTTCTAAAAAAAAACAACTGAAAAAAATATTTATTGAGCATCACAAGCTTGTGAGATTAAATGTACAAGATCTGGAAAAAAGATCTAAACGGCAGGAATAACAGAAAATACAGAGATGACGTCGCACTCGAATGCAGCATGGACTATAAACTTTTTCATAGTATATAGAAACGGGACTATATTCTTCTTCGGTCTCGTAATGCTATAAGCAATGAGAATAGTGAATACAGTCTCTAATTTTGCTCAAATTCAGAGCGAGCAATTCAGCTCGAATTCAGTACGTGTAAATCAGTTCAAAGTTCAGTTAAAATTCAGAGAATTCGTCATTCAGTTGAAATTTCAGCTCAAATTCAGAGAGAGTAATTCAGCTTAAATCCAGAGGGCATAATTCAGCTCTCAAGAAGCTCCCTCACCTTGTTGGCGTCGACGATGGCGCACAGGAGGCCCTCTCCCTCGCCTCGCAGGGCGGGCCCAAGGCACTCGGGTTTCCTGATCAGCAGACGGATCACCAGGTTCGCGTTCTCCTCCACGCTCTCGCCTGCACACGAACAACCCGTTTAAGGAACTGAACAAAGTGTCGACGTAAGTTTATGTAAACATAATTGATCAGGCATTTACCGTTGAATCAATTTTGTGACACTAAAGGACTCATTAAGCAACTCCAAAACTCATTAAAACTCCTGCAACGAAGCGGCCGTCATTAATTGTGTACGAGTTTAACATCGGTTTTGTTTGAGTCCGATGATGAGAGTAGTTGCTTTATTTCGGCTAAATCCCGAACCGGCGTAATCAACTTTTTAAATAAATCATGTGTAGATTAAAGCAAGAGTCATTTACTATCTACAAGATTGCGCTCATGAACCTGTATATAGTCTTCTCTTGAATGCCTCCAGAGTGAAATCGTAGCTTCTCTGTTAAGAGGATGAATCGCTTTGGTCCCGCCATGGAAATGAAATATTCTTTCCGCATATATTGGAACTTGACCACAGCTCTTTTGTGTAATGGGTGTATCTCTCTTCCCCCATTATAGTATGTCACAATTATGAAAGTATCATTTAGAATTTAGGAAATCAAAATCAAATGTATTGTACTGACTTTATCAACAGTATTCAGATCTCTTACAAAGCTGGGACGTGTGTAGCGACACAGCGCATTTCAGCGCGAGGTGCTCATTGAAATGGAGTGCTACATTTTGACATTTCCGCTTTTATTTCAGCCGAAGTAATGTTAACACGGTTTGATGTTTGTTTGGGAAATTATTGGATGTTAGATAAAATATCATTGTATGGCGTGAAAATATTTCATTCTATTGAGGATATAGGAAGAATCGGATGAAAAAAAATTGATCCAAATTGAAAAATTGAACAATTATACCTCGCGTGATAATTGTATGCTGTGTGGATACTACTTTCGGCAATTGTGTATTATTGTGTATGCTGCGTGGGTTAATTGTGTGGTGGCAGGAATAATGCGTGTTTTGATTGTATTGTGGTGGCAAAACTGCGTGTATAGATGATTTTAAGTGGCATGAAAAAGGTGCATTTTTTGTAGGCGCTGGTAATACCAATGCTGTTCCTAATTACTAAAGATCCACGTACACCCCTATTTGTGTTAGCATTGGGGATCTGATGAAATGCGGTACAGATTAAACGATAAATGAAAATAGCGGCCATTTTTGTCCGGTGCCGAATGGCGATCTAAATCACCAAATCGATAACAGTATAAAAAATGTTACAAAATTGAATGCGTTCACAGACACAGAACAGACGCGGCGGGTAATGAAGCAGGACAAGTATAAGGGAAATTTGATTGCTATTTCATCGACAAAAGTAGGTATTATGCTTCGCAAGGACGAGCGAGAAATAGAGAGCTAACAACAACTAACTACTACGAATTCAAGTCTAAACATGCTACGGTCATTGGTATAAAGATGCAATTAAATGCAGACTAAATACTGGACATAGAGATAAGAAGGCTGAAAGCGTGCCGATGCACAGTGATTACGGAATTGTTGATTTTGTTAAGCTAATCTCATGCATGCAACGAAGTAATCTACTATAAATTCTTAATATGATTGAAATGAGCGATATAGACATATGGGGTTCATACGAAATGGATAATATGCGACTACAACACACAGTTAACTGCCAATAGTGTTCAGGTCGGCTAAAAATGAAGCATTAATTGTCATAGAACTACTAAAATTATCTGTAGAAATTAGCTACGACTGACGGCAAAGTCAGAAATTTCTGAAAGAGGTATTGCCGTTATACTAGAGGATTACACATTTCTGTGAGAGGTGTAGATAGTTCAGCGAGAGGTGTAGACATTTCTGTGTCTGTGAGAGGTGTAGACATTTCTATGTCTGTGAGAGGTGTAGATATTTCTGTGTCTGTGAGAGGTGTAGGCATTTTTGTGTCAGTGAGAGGTGTAGATAGTTCTTTGATAGGTGATGAAAGTTCTGTGCGAGGTGTAAATAGTTTTGAGAAAGAGCGAAAGAGAATTCCATAACAGGAAAAGAGAGTTTAAAGAAAGGGAAAAATCCTCCGCGACAGGGGAAGAGAGTTCACAAGGAGAAAAAGATAATTTTTCGGGAAGAAAATTAGATCGCAAGAATGAACTGTAGCTTGTCTAGCAAATAACAGATTTAAATAGAGAATAGCAGTTCTGCCACAAGAAAAATTATTAAACGGAAGTGAAAAATAGTGCTGCTGGAAGAAAATGTCTCGCGAGCGTGGCAGACAGTTGAGCAATAGAAAGGATACAAAGAACAATCGACGACTGCTTTAAAAGTTGCACCAACGCAGTTTCATGCTATACAAACTTGAAATCGCACATCATGGATAGATATTGACAAATTTACAAAAAGCTTCATCCAGAATTTCGTGACCTGAAGGAAAACAGGTCACACCTCAACGTTTGGTGAGAAAATGTAAGCATATAAGCGATCAAGTTTCGTGCACGGGGCGAACGACATTAATTAACACGACGACGGTTTCAGCATAGGGTAAGATTAGGGTAGATATTTTAACCGCAATAAAATTGTTAACGAAGTCAAGGCCGGGGCACATCGATCCGTGAAAACGTAAACAAGACATTTGAGGAGCTTGAAACATCATTAAATTTTAAAGCAATGCAAGACAAAAGATAGAGATATATGTGGTTGTTTTCGAAGGCTAATGCAAGATACCTTGCACTTCTTGATCTCTGCTCAGACCTGCGGGCAGAAGCAGGGACCAGTTCGAGGGAAAGTGAGGGAAAATTTGGAGGAAAAGTGAGGGGTAAACGAGGGGAAAATGAGCGGAAAGTGAGGGTACAATGAGGGAAAGTACGAGGAAAGTAAGTGAAAAAATAAGAAGAAAGTAAAAGGAAAGGGAGGTGTCTGTGAGGGTAAATTGAGGGGAAAGTTATAGGAAAAGTGAAGAGAAGGTTATATAGGAAAAGTGAGGGGAAACTCAATGAAAAGTAATTGAAAAGTGAGGGGAGCAATAATGGAGGAGCCAGAGTGGAGGAGAATGCGGACGAAATAAGAGGATCAAATGGAAACTCAGAAGGGCTGAATGTAAGGAAAAATAGGAGGGCCGAAGAAGAGAAGAATGAAACACAAATGAAATGAAAGGCGGGAGAATAAATAAACTGAGATAATAAGACAAACAGAAGATAATTGAACCGAAGACAAAAGGCAACTGCGATTAAGACTGAAGAGAAGGAACAAGCGAAGCGAATGAAGGAAGAGGAAACAAAGAAGAATATCGTAACGAGTGAAGAGGAGATTTGAGCATGAAATGACCATAAGAAATACAGCACCATTTTGGGAAATAAATTATAGTTTAGGCTCGAATGCGCTAAAAAAATGAAAGGCGCTAGTCTATTGAGTTTGCGTTACAATTGAAATTGTCACTATCTAATATGAGAATTGTTAAAAGAAATTGTCACTATTTATTATAATAACAACTGTCAAAAGAAACTATCGTCGTATATGAATTCGTTTAGCTACAGAAGACAAATGCACACTATAGAAGTGTAACAATAATAATAGTACTGATTAATTAAGAAGTGCAGCAATAATAATAGTACTGATTAATTACTGATGCAGACTAGTCTAGCAGTGAGTGGATGAGACTGAAATAAGTGCAAGTTTATGTCATAAGAAGTAACCTTTTAGAAATAAAAATCGCTCATATGGAAGTTAAACAGGGGTGCGTGAAAGCAATGATTCACTAATTGATTCGGGGCAAATGCTTCACAATGCCGTGAAAGTAATGATTCACAATGATTCACGGCTTGATTCGGGGCCAGAAATGATTCATATATTATCGACTCATTGACAGGATTTATTTATAAATAATTGACTAAAGGACGGGAATGATTTACAAATGAGTGATTCATTGTAAATGATTTAGAATTAATTTACTCAAGAGCTGGAAGGATTCACAAATGATTGACTCCCGAATGGTTAATTTGTGTCCAGGAATGATTATTAATTGATTGACCACGAATGATAGACGGCATAAAAATACTTCATAATCATTGCAATGTAAAAGAAGGGGAATGATGAATTGATATGCACACGGAAATTAATTGGGGTGAGCTTATCGTTCATCGGAAAAAAGCTTATGGGCTCCAGGAGGAAATTAATTGAATTTGAGGGATAAATAAAATATTAATTTTATCGATATAATCGAAAAAAAAATTTTATTTGAATTGGAGACTGTTTGAATTCTTTGAATGGGGATTTTATTTTCATTTTATTTATTTTGTACACATTAACAGAATAAAACAAATTTTGAGATGCAGAGGAAGAAAAATGCTACTAGTTTATTTTAGCATTAGTCTAATCAGTATACAGGAGTAATTTATTAAAAAATTAATTCTGTGTTATTGCCTCTTAATCGCTAAGAAGATTGAAGTCTAATGTTTATTAATGATAATAAAATAAAATTACTTTTGTGAAAAATTGTGAAAAAAAACAACTGCGGACTCAGAAGCCACGTAGAGAGCATTAATTAACAAAATTAATTAATTAAGAGAGCATTAATTACAGCGAACAGTGAACAAAATTTTTAATTTGAATTGACAACAATAACATTATGATGAATACACTTCGTGGTACGTAGTATTAATTTCCTTGATAACCTTTCACCCAGACGCAGAACCTGCGCCCCAGACGCAGAACCTGCGCCCCAGACACAGACCTGCTCCCCACACTCACCTCCCACCCAGACGCAGAACCTGCGCCCCACACTCACCTCCCACCCAGACGCAGAACCTGCGCCCCACACTCACCTCCCACCCAGACGCAGAACCTCAGGAAGTCGAGGTAGCGCTCGCCCTCTACAGGGTCCCAGCCGAGGTCGGGGTAGCCCTTTTCGACGAGTTCGCTGTTGCTCTGCAGGCCGCAGCGCGACAAGTACACCGCTATTTTTTCCAGGTGGTGCTCCCTGTTGGTGCATTTTCTGAATTATTCCCGTTGATTTTTTTAATTAATAACTAATTTTTTTTAATTAATGAATGAATATTACTTCCAGAACCACAGAAATGTATTGTTATATCCGCGTTAAAGGATTCAAGTCTTGGTCGCCAGTCCGTGGTCTTACTTGCTGACAGATATGAGAACGAGGTTTTGATTGAATGCATATTTAGAAGAATCAAAAATATTTTACCTAAGGTAACTATTTTATCTGAGGTAAGATCAAAATATTTTCCCCCAGATAAAATGAAAATATCCTACCTGAGGCAAATAAAAATATTTTACCTAAGGTTGAAATAAAAATTTGTGCCTCAGGTTAAATAAAAATTTTACTTTGTTTTATTTTTAAAAATTTTATTCAAAGTAAAAGCAAAGAAAATATACCTCACTCATTATTTAAATTTAACCCCATAACATAACTCCATTTACCTTCCCTTTTCCTTGTATTTTCCCTTCACTTTCCACTGACCTGAGGGCAAGGGCGAGCTCAGTGTTGTCCATGAGGGACGAGTAAGCGACGTCGAGGGGAGTGGTGCCTTGAAGTGAGGGTCGCGAGAGAAGAATGTTGCTGTTCTCCAGGAGGAAGGGAAGGTGGTCGAACATGGCCTTCTGGTTCTGGCGCGACGTGCGGCAGAAATAGCATAGGAACTTGCAGCAGGCAACCACCATCTCGTGCGATGTGTCCTGGTATGATAAATAATAAATTGAGGGACGTTTATTATTTATTGACTATTAATATTAATAAATATTGAATATCAAGTAATAATTAATATATTATTAATTAATATTCAATATTGAAGAATATTGAATATTAAGGTGAATATTAATAAATAAAATAAACATTCAATTTAGTAAATTTATAAAAGTATAGAAAATTAATCACGGGTCAAAAATCAAACCTGGCAAGTGATTAACCACTGAGAGAAAAGTGTTCAACAATAAACTTACTGGCTTATTTACTTTTTTTATTTTACTTAAAAGTTGATTAACTATCATTCTGAAAAATGAGTGAGTTCTAGTCTAAATAGCGATGCACGTTTAGCTCTTGTTTAAGTCATACAGACCCAGTTAGGCCTGGCGAAAAGGAGCATCATTGATACGTGCATGAAGTGTGTCGCTATTTGAAAAATTTGACCCATTAAATTATTTGAGTGAACATTGAAAACGAATCACAGTTTAGATATCAAATCACAGGAGAGTTGCGATAAAATTCGTACACGAAGCGGTATTTTTTATATTGTACCTAGAGTAATAAAAATAAACAATCGCAAATTGTCAAATAATGTTGTCTGGTCTCCATTGAACTCGATTAATATGTTAACCTCATACCTGTTCAGTGGCTGTGGTAATTACGTTGATTTAGTCGTTTCAGAATTAGTTGATTAACCGATAACTAGCTTTAACAAATGGTGTTGGGTTTGAACTAGACCCAATAGTTGGGTCTAAACTAGAAAAATACAATAATTTTACAACTACGCAGCGGCGGTAATAATTTCAGCTCGTCGTTTCTGAAATTAGTTAATTAAACAATAGCTTTCATAAATGAAGTTGGATCTTCGCCGAATTCGATAAATATGTAAATTTCACAATTGAGCAGAATCTGTAATAAATTCAGGTATGAGGGTTTAGTCGTTTCTGTACTAGTCAATTAACTGATTAATATATAAAATGCAATGGTAACTACAATTGTAGGTGCAATTGCTTCGATGGCGATAACTTTCAAATTCCAATCAGTATTGGGTGACACATCAATTTGCCATATTTAAAAAATCATTAACACTAACTGTGTAATTTCAACCGTATCAAGTACGATTGTATGGAATTATTGTAACAACAATTGTAGGTACGATTGCATCGATGACGTTATTTTAAAATTCCAATCAGTTTTGGACGGCACATTAATTTGTAAAAAAAATAAATAAAATCATCAATACTTACTGTATAATTTCAACGGTATCAAGTACGATTGTATGGAATTATTCATAAATATAGAGTACATCACAGTCCAGCAGCTATCTCAATCAATCGTCAGTTATGGAAAGATCGGGTTCCAAAGGCCGGATCCCTAGTGAATCAAGTCATGAAAAATACATGAATCGGCAACAGGCCATGGGCCTTTTTCTTCAGTGCCGACACTTCAATTATATTATATTCTTTCTTCAGTGCCGACACTTCTATTCTATTATATTATTTCTTCAGCGCCGACACTTCTATTCTATTCTATTCTTTCTTCAGTGCCGACACTTCTATTCTATTATATTATTTCTTCAGTGCCGACACTTCTATTCTAACTTAAGTTGACAGTGAGTTATGTCTCATCTCGTTACTTCAAGAATATATATTAACTGTATCGTATTCTTACTTTCCAAGTGACATTTATTCGAACAAATCGGCCTAGTCGATAGCGGACTTGAACGCAAAACTGCTATTTCGACAGCTCCTTCGTTGCAACGCAGTGTAGTCATATATTTGGCCTGAAATCCATCACGCTTGGCCCAAAATTTCATAGCATACTTAAGTAAGACCTATTCAACGCCTGACGTTACAAAATCGAAACCCATCATGCACAAAAATTACACAGTACGCTCAATCGATCGTTGTCAGATTTTTTTTCGCCTCGTCTTCATTTAGCGCGCTAAAAGCTAACTAGGTAACTTTCAGACGCCTTAATTTATCAAATTGGATCTGATTTTGATTACCATTTAAAAATCAAATCGTTTTATTCAAAAAAATCCGTTTGTTTTGTTTCTGCGAAAAATTAACGTGTTGAAGTTCTAGCACCTATATACATACACTGTGTCCCAAAATAAACGATACTCAAGTTTGAATGGCTGTAACTCAAAAAGTAATAGAGTTAAACAAATTTGGAAGGTCAGAATTTGTTCCCTATGTTTTTCTGCATCTTTTCACCAAAAGCCAGACAGATCGATGTAGCCATAAGCGTTTGATAGAACTTTCAGTGACATGTGCTAAAATCGTGCTTGCGCAAAGTTTTAGTTAGATCATTTTGCATAATCATTACGTTGTCTTGACATGTTTTCTTTCCGCTGTTTTATTTTTTGTATCTTTGGTGAGACAAAAACATGGCATCTTTGGTGAGAGGCAATCATGACAGTCTTTGGTGAGACACAATCATGGCAATCTTTGGTGAGACACAATCATGACAATCTTTGGTGAGACACAATCATGGCAATCTTTGGTGAGACACAAGAATGGCAATCTTTGGTGAGAGGCAATCATGACAATCTTTGGTGAGAAACAACAATCATGGCAATCTTTGGTGAGAGCAAATCATGGCAATCTTTGGTGAGAGACAATCATGGCAATCTTTGGTGAGACAAAAACATGGCAATCTTTGGTGAGAGACAATCATGGCAATCTTTGGTGAGAGGGAATTTCAAAACCAAAGATTGCCTCTCACCAAAGATTGCTTCTCACCAAAGATTGCCTTTCACCAAAGATTGCCATGATTGAGTCTTACCAAAGATTGTCATAATTGTCTCTCACCAAAGATTGTCATGATTGTTGTCTCTCACCAAAGATTGTCATGATTGCCTATCACCAAAGATTGCCATGATTGTGTCTCACCAAAGATTGCTATTCTTGTGTCTCACCAAAGATTGCCATGATTGTTTCTCACCAAAGATTGTCCTGATTGTTTCTCACCAAAGATTGCCATGATTGTGTCTCACAAAAGATTGTCATGATTGCCTCTCACCAAAGATTGCCATGTTTTTGTCTGACCAAAGATACAAAAAAAAACAGCGAAAAGAAAACATGTCAAGACAACGTAATGATTATGCAAAATGATCTTACTAAAACTTTGCCCAAGCACGATTTTAGCACATGTCACTGAAAGTTCTATCAAACGCTTATGGCTACATCGATCTGTCTGATTTTTGATGGAGAGATGCAGAAAAACATAGGGAACAAATCTTGACCTTCCAAAAATTTTTAACTCTATTACTTTTTGAGTTACAGCCATTCAAAGTTAAGTATCGTTTTTTTGGACACCCTGTATATGCGTCAAATCGGTTCCGATCGCAACGTAATCGACAACGTTGCAATTGTTTTTAAAATTGCCCATCAAGCGCAATGTTGAAATTCATTCGCTTTTCCATTAAACGTAATAAAGAGCAATGTTCCGCATTCATCTTGCACATTGAAGTGCAATATTTGAATTCAATCGCTCTTTTCTCTTCAAAACGATAAAATGATCAATCTCTGGGCAAAATTCATTAGCAATCGGAATGAGATGGTAATCTACACGTTTTCCCACAATAATAACTCCATCAGTTAAGAGCCGATTTTAGTGAAATGTAAAAAACAGGAAAATATTGCTCTATTGATATCAATTAAATTTCCCCGAGCATCGTGAATTATTTCTTAGTGTCTCTCAATTCATAGCCCATCTGCATGGAAGTCAATATATTGCCCTTGGCATTAATGTGGCGTTTTCAATCGTAATAGTTTTAGTCTGTGAGCCACATCGATTCTATTTATAGAATAAATTTTTTGGGGTTGATTCATTCGGCATAAATGATTTCTTCATTTTAATTTGACTGAATTTTTCTATTACCTCCTACGTCAATGTGTCATCATGAGCACGGTTAGCGACGTATTACTAAATGCGCGAATATAACTTATTTACATTAACTTTTGTTGTTATAGGATTCAGTCGTTGTTTTGTTTCAGTGAGTTCCTTTCACGTGTTTGAGTTTTTCTCCAAAAATCACAGTCTCTGTCATGTTCAGGTTAATTTGCAATTAAAATTAAACTTTTTCAAAAAACAATAATGGTAGCTAGCGTGCATTACGTTCAGTCAGTTTTGTTATTTTTTAGAAAGCGATTTCATGATTTTGGAATTCATTTGAAAAATGTTTAGGATTAAATCTGGATTAATGACACAAACTTATGCGGGCTCAACGGGGCAGGAAAAAGTTGACTTGCTTTTTCTCCCGTTTATTTCATTTACTTGAGTGACGTAAGCTGAGTGACGTAAGCTGAAAATAAGATTTAATATTAGTTAA
>NW_025945512.1:0-724 GCF_000764305.2 Hyalella azteca
GCGCTCTTGAATGCGAGGAATGGCGGATGGTGGTGGCGGCTCCTTCCTCTCCTCGCTCCCATCCTTCGCTGACATCCTTGGAGTGGAACCCCCGCTTCCTCCCCCTCCCCCAGAGCCGCCGCCTCTGCTGGGGCGCTGCCGTGCAGCGATCACATGCAATTAACAACAACAGAAGTTGAGAACATCGAAAAATGTGTCAAAGTTGATAGTTGGCCTAAATCCTAGTGGCCTTGCTCTACCAAATAGTGATAAACTGTTTGTGTAGAAAGAATAGGGTAAACTCGGTATATTCCGTCATCGTGGGTAATTCCTTCACCTCTCTAGTTTTTCCTTTATATTAACACGTTTCCTGCGAGCAGCGTCGACACGGAACTCTCATGATGTACTGCATTCTCCTTGAAGACAATCCTACACCTAATTAACCACTGAAATTTGAAATTGTGACGGCTCTTTTGCTGCTATGCACGACACCTGCGATGTGACCGACACCTGCGAGCTGTGGTGGTGCAGTGGTGAGAGACTCTGTCTCTTGCACCCAGCGCCCAGGTTTGAGTCCCACTGAGGACCAGTTCTACCGGGAAGCTCAGCTCACGGTCAACTCAACCATTCATCCAACTCTGGTTGATAAATGAGTACCTGGCTTATCCAGGGTGTTGTGTAATGCAATCAAATGGTTCTGGTGGGTCAGCGAGCCAGTGATGGTCGTAGAACTACCAGTGGGACC
>NW_025945513.1:0-2080 GCF_000764305.2 Hyalella azteca
AGAACGGAAGATCTGTCGGTCGATGGGATTAGTTGGAGCTGATCCAGCTTAGATGATCTCGATCAGCAACGCAGAACGGAGAACAAAATCTGAAAGGTAACGACTTTTATTTGTCCTGAATTAAAATTTAGATTCATTCGTTAGCGCGGTGATCTAAACCACCTATACACACTTTCAGTTACTATGTCTGCGCTCTAAACCTCATCATTCAACTATTATCAATGTATGAAATTTTTCATGTTTTTTTGTGTTCTGGTGCTCTGCCTACAGAGCTGAATATAGAAAGTACAGAGCATAAAAGCATTGTATTGTACATAGAATGTATAATACAATGTACATTCTGTTACAAATATTTTTTAAAAACTATTTTAATTTTAGCAGAAAATGCGATGCCGCGATCACCGTGAAACTTAGTAAGTTTGTTATTGTCATCAAGTGCGTCCTTTATAAGTTTCCGTCATTTTTTTAAGCATTATTTGATTAATAATAATTAAGCCTTCATTGATTCCATGAATACACATATTTGGAATAATGAAAGGCTTGTTGAAGACCAGAGAGTAATTCTAATTGGCAATTTTTCTATTAGTTTTCCCCATGCATGTCATTAAATTTAAAAATATTCTTTAACCACCTCATTACTTCTACGTTGCATGAAATAATATATCATGATGAATCAACGAAAAAGGGTTGCAAACAGCAAATTAAAAAAAAAAAATCTTCACCTGCTACATAATTTTTACGTTGTATTCCAGAACTTATCTTTCAGAATCAGAGAAAACGTCTGCATGCAATAAGCGGTTAAAGAAATCGCGAGTTTCAGCTGTCGCAGAACTTTTTCGGTATCCGTTCTATCATTTCTACCTTAAATTCAAGAATATATCATTATGGATGATAAAAAAGTTGGATGCAATATACGATTCACGGTATTCCGAACTTCAGCTGTCGTTGCGATTAGTCTCGACGCGTCCGCATAGCGACTGCGGACGCTATTTGGCACGACGGTCTCATCCGGCACTAGAAACGCTCGTAGTTCTTGATCTCTGCCTAACTTATTCTCCACTTTAACGCGCAATGAACGAACGTCAAGAGCAATTTTATGCTGGATTGAAGGTGAATTGGAGTCATGTTAAGCCTTAACGTAAGCGGATTATCGTGCACTGAAAATAAGGAATTGCTTCAGAATTTGTAGGCATAACCGGAAAATTATCTTTAAGTTGACTAAATCGGAGTGACTGAGACATTTTCATTTTATATTTTATTTCGCGTTCAAAACAGACGGCCTCATTCGGTTTTAGGAAGAAAAAAAGTTAGTTTCCCACTCAACAGAATAGATAGTGGATACTAGTTGTAAAATAATAAATTACATAAATTAACCTTCAAAAAATAATAATAAGTAAAAATTCCCTACCAAGAAACTAAGACTTAAAGNTTCTTGTCTTGTTCTGCTAAACGGTTTGTGTTGAAATATTTAATAATGCTAAGATTGGAGCAGTGAGTTCGAAACCACAGCAAGCCATAAGAATTCTGCGATGTCTAGAATCTGCAGATTAAGCATAAAAATGTTATACACCATCATTACTATTGCTAATGAGGTTCCTAAGCTAAAAATAGTGAATTCACACGTACTCAGCAAACGATTATGATGTAGTAAAGTATCGAAATACATACCAAATTATCGATTGAACATGGGGTATTTGCGACCACATCACCGAGCATCCAAGACGTCACTGCTAACGAACTAGAGTCTAGACGAACTAAGGAGGCAAAGTACTCACACATATATTCAGCAAACGATTAGGATGTAGTGTAATATCGAAATACATACCAAATTATTGATTGAAGAAGGGGGAGTTGCGACCACATCACAGGCATCCAAGACGTGACTGCTAAAGAACGAGACGAACTAAGATGGCAAAGTACTTAGATCGAATAAAGGTATGCGTCTAAGATGACCTGTCGTGTGAACAAGAAAAAACCTTCACAAGCAAATCAAATCCAAGTCAAATTTTAACAATGATTTGAATCTGTAAAATATTCACGATATTGCAAAGAATTTTATAATTTTACGTCGTCTATACCG
>NW_025945514.1:0-447 GCF_000764305.2 Hyalella azteca
TATCGTAAAATTTGTTCAGTCGCCGCATGATCATTTCAACAAGATTAATGTAAAAGTTCGCAATTGGATTGTTTACTTCACAAATTGATTTTACTATACATCATTGGAATGAATATTAATTATAAATTTCATTCGTAGATGTTTAAGCCTAACTTTAGAGCGAAATATGTGAAAATAAGTAAAAATTCTTGCTCAATCAGTTAATTTTTTTGATGGGTAGCTAAAGAAAAAATGGCGTCATTGCGAACTCTCGAAAGTTGACCCGGAAAATTATAGAATAGAATAGAAGTGTCGGCGTTGAAGAAATAGGCCCATGGCTTGTTGCCGATTCTTGAACTTTTCGTGACTTGATTCACAAGGGATCCAGCCTTTGGAACCCGATATTTCCATATCTGACGATTGATTGAAATAGCTGCTGGACTTATTGCCTGGTCCGTAATTTGCTAG
>NW_025945515.1:0-1339 GCF_000764305.2 Hyalella azteca
ATCTGTAATTTAATAATCTGTAATTTAGTTGAGTTTTCACACGATATTTTTTCAATATTCACTCCAAAAGTCTTCAGCGTCTTTAGTTTGATCATTACATCAAAGAAATGATGAAACAGCATCGCTCGTCACCTATGTTGTTTTGTTGGCAAAAATATTTACAGAAGATAACTCCATGATGAACGATAACTCTACTGAACATCTTTATCATCACATTTGCAGCGAGTTTGGAAAAATCGCAACACAAAAAATGTTTGAAGAAGAATTTTAACCCTTAAACGCGCTGTGTATTATAAATGATATAAACTAAAATTTTCATTTTTTGCCTATAAATGCTAAAGTATTCAGGCTACTTGCCTGCAGCACTCCTTGTATCAAGTACGATTCATAAAAAGTCAAACGAGAACGAAATGTGTTACATCGATGTTGTGCGCAGCGATAAAAGTTAGCGATAAGGCCTGCTCGTTATAGATCATCGAAGCATTACGCTATTATACAGAAAAGAAAACGTAATAAGGCCAGATCTGGCACACTTACGATAAAAATTTGCATGAAGGTCCGCTCTGGACATGCAGGCTGACATTTTTCATCTCGCTGAATTATCAAATGGACACGCAGGCTGACATTTTTCATCTCACTGAATTATCAAAATATCTAAATTGGAAAAAAAAACTCGCTGCCTTATATGCCGACCCGCATTTCGAGCTCCAAATAGCGCCGCTCTCATCTCGGCCTTCACTGCAGAGGCGGCTGGTGTTGCAGCGACCTTCAGCTACAGCACCTGCAGCAGGTGCCCATAAAATATACATCTGCTGCGGTTGTCCATATATGTACACCTGCAGTCTGCAGCGTGTGCCCCTAAATATACATCTGCAGCGGGTGCTCATAAATATACATCTGCAGTGGGTGCCCATATATATACATCTGAATCGGCTGCCCTTATATATACTCCTGCAGCAGGTGCCCCATAAATATACATCTGCATCGGGTGCCCAAATATACATCTGCTGCAGGTGCCCCAAAATAAACATCTGAAGCAGGTGCCCCATAAATATACATCTGCAGCAGGTGCCCCAAAAATATACATCTGCAGCGGGTGCCCATAAATATAAATCTGCAGCGGGTGCCCATATATGTATATCTGCAGCGGGTGCCCATAAATATACATCTGCAGCGGGTGCCTATATATATATTTATCTGCTGCAGGTGCCCCAAAATATACATCTGCTGAGGGTGCCCAAACTATACATCTGAATCGGTGGCTAATAAATATACATCTGCAGTGGGTGCCCATATAAATACATCTACTGCAGGTGCCCATAAAAATACATCTGAATCG
>NW_025945516.1:0-44813 GCF_000764305.2 Hyalella azteca
ACGCTGCGCTCGCCCTCGTGCCTGAGCAGAACATCAAAGTTTATTTCCCATTATTTATTATTTATTTATTATTTTTATTTATTTTTATATTTATAAATATTTTTACGCTTTTTAAACATCAATAGATCAAGGTAAATGAAATAACAATTAATATTTAATGAATATTTTATTGTAGAGAAATATCGCTTTGCTGACAACCATTACTGAACAGGTTATGCCAATCGGCATGTGATGATTTTTGCATAGAATACTTTTATATTATAAATACTGATATGAAGCAGATTTAAATTTCGGTTCGTAACTTCTGGATAATAGACCATTTGATATTCATGAGCGAAATGCACCCAGGTGCAGACTGACAGGAATGTACTAATTTATACAAGTTCATAGTAGTTCTTCAAAGTTCGTTGAGCACATCCGCGTTCAGCAGAACTCAATAAAGAACTCAATAAAGAAATAAATTCAATGGTAAAAATAAGAGTTTATGGTCTATTTTTCATACAATTGGAAATTGTTTCATTATAAAATTTGTAGCAATTAATGTGCGAATTATACGCAAAGATCCAAGTTTCATGAAAATTTTTTAATTGAGTTAATCAACCGTCGCCACTGAAATTGTTATAACATTCCAGATGAAGTTGATCAACAGGTTCTGTGTGCTTGAGAGCATGGGTTCTGTATTGTATGTAATAATGTATGTTATTGTATGTAGGGCTCTGTATTGTAAGGGCAATATATTGCATGTATGAGCTCAGGAGAACCTATATCTTATTTACGCGTATCACGTACACATGTCCAATAACAGTATTGTTTGCTTCTCATTTATTTGAAAATGAATGTTGCTACGTTCGTAACGTCGTTCAGTCAGCTGTGGTCAATGACATTTCCAAGTTCTTTTTTTCTTCAACCTGATCATTTTACATTTCAGTAATACAGGTTCTCTTGCTTGTGAAAACTTGTATGATACGTAGAAATATTTTATCTATTGATTTGCTCACCCCATCTAGGGAAGCCATGCCTCCCGCACAACTGCAATGACAAACTTTATAATAAAATGGGATATAACTGACTTAACAATGAGTCAGCACAGTATCCCCGTGAATGAAGTATTTCTTCAGCAGAAAAAAAAAATCTCAGGAGGAACCGAAATATATGACAATTCATTCGTTCCTGAGCTATTAAAGGGAAGTTCGTTATATGGCCTCTGGCCTCTCTCTAGGGTCTTCCAGGTGAAAATATGCTTTGGAGTGGTAGGCGCAACGCAATACCTCTAAGGCTCTAACCAATGTAAGTCATCAATGTGGTAGATGAATGATTTGATAATCAAATTAATCACGTCTCTCAATTCACAAGACATAAAAACGGATCAATGAATTTTAGTCCCTCCTCAAATAGTTGCTTTGAAGAAAATAATCTGGAGGGGAGACTATGCTAGGATATGCTAATGTGACTTCGGTTCACTTTAATATAAAAATTTACATCAAACACGAGCAACAAAGCCTCATAAACGAACCAGCTAATCACAAGATAACTGAATTTTCTCTTATTTTGCAACTTTCCTGAAGTAAGAAAACCTATTCCTTCAAATTTGAATAATGTAAAGAGCGATAGTGTAACTTAATCGTTGTGAAAAATATACTAACATCTAAGTAGATGAGGACCGCACAATTATTGATAATAAACCAAACAATCAGAACCACATTGAGTATTCAATAGCATCAAATGAAGTGACCCATTAGGTATTTATAAGAAATAGAACCAGTCACGATAAAATCAGTAGTACCGCAATTGAAAATGAAATAACCCTGACATTAACCTTTATATACAAGTCAGAAAAATATTTTAAATTCAATAATATTCGAATATATTCTGAAAAACACAGCAAGTATCCTTTATATATCTTTAGTTTACTAATGTATATGTTCAAAATATGTGGACATATCCTTGTTATGCCTTAAAAAGTTGCTGCACTGGATTAAAATATATGACACATTTTTACCGTCAAAATATAGGAATAAGATAGTTAGGCATGAAATTTCTGCAAAATCTCAGACTGTTAGAGTAGTGTTCAGTATTCTCGGACCGGTTGCGACTCCGTTTAACTTTTTCAGTGGTGGTGAAAATTTTAACTTATATATAGAATGATTTTTTGGACGCCTGATTCGTCTCCGACAACGGGCTAAGATGCTACTAAAACGCGCAAATATGTGGGATATCGGCGAATGCTGGTGGACGTTCAGAGACATGCTGCGGTTGCATGTGCACACAAACAAGCGACACAAATGACAGTTTCGAGGCGCATGTCATTCATTATCTCAAAACACTATTTTTTAATAGATTCATAATCTATTAAACACATAATTCACTCGCGTCCTCTTGTCCATAATGCTTTTCCTGCCAGAGTTGTGGGTTAAGCCTTTAACCCACAATAATGTACCGTTTTTTTGCCGTCCAATAATGTTCCGGCTGAGACCACTTCCCTCGTCTTTACATTTATAAGTGGATATAGATTTACATTTGGATATCTATTTATATCTGGTATATATTTATACCTGGATATATATTCATATATGGGAATATAGCTAACCTCTACAGCACTAACACTCGAGATCAGTAGACGTTGAAGGCTTGTAAAGACACACGGCAAGACAGGAAGAAAAAACGATTAAGTCTTATCACGAACCTATTAAAAGTGTCCGGACACCTCATCATACGAGGCACTTCGTCGTTATAGCAATCATTTCATCATTATAGCAATCATTTCATCAATATAGCAATCATTCCATCGATCATTATTGTAATCATTTTATCATTATAGAAAGTATTTCATCATTATAGCAATCATTTCATCCTTTTAGCAATCATTTCATCATTATAGCAGTTGGAAAGGTTTGAAATGATGAAATGTTTAATGATGAAATGTCTCGCACGATGAGGTGTCAGGGAACCCCTTTTGAAATAAGGCGATAAATGTCAGGTTGTGATGTCATTACTGACTATTACGTCACCTTCTGTGACGTCACTACTCGTGGGTCACCGCGTATATAAGCTGAGAAAGCGCACTGTTAGTCCTGTCTCTTATACACATCTAGATGTGTATAAGAGACAGGTATTATTCTTTTATATTCAATTCCNGACTAACTCGCGGTCGGCCCGCTCTCTCTCTTAAATACTGCGCCGGTCTCGCGCAGCGCTCTAGCTAGGCGGTTTGAGCTCCTCCCTCGAAATCCCGAGTTTATGTCTATCATCAATCCCTAATTTTATGTAAAATTTATTCCTATTCCTATTCCTAATCAGGTTAGAGGCCGATGTTAAATTAATAATTTAGCACGACGAGTCCCTCAAACTATTAAGCCAATTCTCACTAATGAACTTCATGCTGTTACGCCCTTAATTACAGAATTGACGAATTCTGCTAGTAATACGGCATTAACGCCGTTGATGCTAATGTATAATGAGCTGTTAATACCTGAGATTTTAATAATCCGGTTATATAAAATGATGTTGATAGCCTTTTTGGAGTTATATATACTCGCTCTTTTCAAATTAGATAATGCTAGCAGTCAACACTGACGTCATAAATGTTTACATGTGTTCAAACCATATAGTAGCACGTAAGCACTGTTCATGTTTTAAAACATGATAGGCGTTCAGAATTTGTTCTTGAGAAAGTCATCAATTGACACTAATTGACTGATGGTAATAACGTAATGTACGTATACCAATTTATCTAGCTTAATTTGAATTATTTTGATGTTGATGATGTGATAATATTGTAAGTGCCTTTCCTGTTACTCAATTTTTGCTTACAGCAAAGGTCTGTGCAATATTTTCGAGTATATATACCGATAAAATTGATGCACGTTAAATACACCGAACACTGATTCCGGCAGGGAAATTTTTTTTGTAATAATGTGTTATTCTAATATCTAGGTAACGCTAAATAATTAAATAATTTCCGCCTGTTATTATTTTTTGTAACTTTCATGTTCGGTTGTGCAACGTTGATATAGACAACTGTCTTTTGAGATTCTTGAATGCAATATAATGTTCTACTCTTTACTTTCTCTACCATGTTATCTACTCAATTGCATTATCTGTAGAAGTAATGAGTTGATGTATTATGACATCCATGTGGTTTCAAACGGTAGATTTAATCAAGTTGATTAAACTGTAACAATTATTGTATAGTCATGAGTAGATTCAGCCGTCAAAGACTGGCACTTCAATTGCAAAAAGTTAACTTTGCATATAACAAATGCTGACCCGATCTATCGAAGAAAGTCAGTATATGTTTTTTTTTCTCCCTCTGATTGGTCGAGATTACTTCCTTTTATTGCAACATGAATATAATTTTGTGCATTTTTATATAATATGGTGATTTGTGAGTTGCATATAGATATTGTCTGTGATTACGATGTATGCGCTATAAGTTATAAGCGAAATTTCCTAACGCTTGATCATGTCGTGAGAAATTTTCTCTTCAGATGATTTCATTATAACTTGAATTCATGCCGACGAACGATCTCGTGATTCACGTAAAAAAAAAACTCAAACTCAATTCAACGATAATTTTTTTTTTTGCTATAAGCGCAAAGAATTAATGAAGCGGCAAGCAGAGTTTGCTTACCTTTCACAAATCGTCTGTTCAAATCGCTACGTAAGCGAGAACAATTTCACGCTCAGCGATGGCATTAATGAGATCTTTAATGAGACTAGCAATCTAATTAAAGCACATAGCAATAGCACGGTTCTTATACTTCATTCTTGATGAGACTTGCTAAACGCAAGTGATATCGTGATATAATGACAACCGAGGAGATTAATTTTAATCTCATGTCACTGAGATCATTAAAATGGACGAACCGTAGTTAAAATTTCACAATTTTATTGTAAAAATTGCTCATGTGTGTATCTCCATTTTGCCTCTTATTCGAACGATGTTTACAGTTAATGAGATTTTGTTGTTCAAATATTTCATTGTATTTGAATTAGGCACTGCGAATTTCACGATTGCAAACCATCTTGCTGGATCACGATCTAATAAAATGACTAAAATAGCCATTTATATGTAAAGTAACATAGCGTAAATGAATTTCCTGCGGTTATGTGATTGCTTTTAAATGAAATTGCGAAATGATCCAACGCAGCTCAGAGTAAATCTAAGAATAGGCTATTACATGGCTCTCTAAAAATAGAAACCAATGAAAATGTATTTTCTTCTTGCCGAGCGACAAACTTTATTTTTAAGCGTATAAAGCCAAAAAACCGGCATTGAACTTCTATGTAATATTAAGTTACTACTATGATGTCCGTTGACATATGTAAACTCTAGTAACTGAGCCTTTTTCTTAAAAATTAGGTTTGAAATTAATGCCAAATTACTTAATGCCTAATCTAAGCACTGAAGTTTAACGTTCAGTCTCATTGTAATTAACAATTCCGATCATTGTTAAGAAACTTGTACACATGACACTGATGCGTTGACCCACGTATTAGCTTTGCTTTATATTAATGAAGCGAGGACGCTTCTACAGCGTAGGGGGGACGTGTCAGGCCGTGATGTCATTAGCGACTATTACGTCACCTTCTGTGACGTCACTACTCGCGGGTCACCGCATATATAAGCTCGGTGAGCCGACTGCCAGTCAGTCATAGGCGAGTCTTAAGGCCCGTTCACACTAGGGGCAACACACGAGAATCAAGTGCCTCAAAGCGCATACAGAGGCGCTTTGCAGCCTCTGCATGCGCTTCTTGACCGATTGACGAGCTAGCGATTGACAGGGGCCATGCCTCATGCAACACAAGCGCGGCGCTTAGTAGATAGCTATTAAAGAATTTATATCACTTGTATGCTTAAATCGCAAATTAACTAAGAATTTAAATTAAATTAAAAATTTAAATCAAATTAAAAATCTAAATTAATTAGTTAAAGAAATTCAATTCGTTCTATGGTTTCAATGTATTAATTTGGGACTTCTGATTAGTGATTCTAGATTCTACGAACTGACGATGGAGCTGGTCTCCGAAACGTTTTCTATAAAGATATGAATTTTTATGGACTATTCTTTGCTTTTAAATTCTTAGTTAGTAGATAGCTGTCTGTGGTCTAGTAAGGTTGATTGTGTACGCTGGTCCGGCACACCAAATGTCGACTAACATCACTCGTTTGGAGTCACTCTCTAGTAGAGAGCCTTATTGATCTTTAATTCTTTATAGAGAAAATGAATGCCTATGGAGTGTTCGGTCAAAGGAGTACAAAAATCTAAATGCAAATGATGTACGTTATTTTTACATGACGTGTTTAGTTTATGTGATTTTAGCAACTCCTGACAATTTATGCATTACCGTTTAGCGATTTCCAAGGATGATATAATATCGGTACGAATATTGGAACTTTTTATTTAAGAATAGACTATATTTTTTATAAACTGTATCTTTTTGAATGTGCTAGTCCTCTAATTATGATGCCTATGCTAAATTCTCGTTTACATTTGGCATAGTGCGAAGAATGACGGACCGCAGCACACCCGAGAACAATGGCCCACAGCTCAAATTCGGTTACATCCATCCTCATTGACGTCTAGGTGGCAACTAGTGTTCAAAGCGCGCGCTCTCAAACTACCGAGTACAAAAGTAGTGTGAACGGTTGTGCGCGGTGAGGCACTGCAGCAAACGACTCAAAGCGCATGTCGTTGCCACTAGTGTAAACGGGCCTTAGAGGAGGGTTGTCAGACATGAGGTGGGTGAGGAGGGTGTCCTCCCTACCCATATCCTCTTTGTGGGCTGCCTAGCAGGCTACAAACATCGAGGCACTTCATGCCAATACCGCTGTCATTATGAGGAAATTATTGGTCTGAATTACAATCTTTGTACTTTGATATATCTCCGTAACATTTTCAATATCGATATGATGAATTTGCTTGGCGTTTTTTGTTATTTAAATTTCTTGTGAACTTGCGATATAAGCAGATTGATAATAGAAGTAGGTACTTATATACGATCTAGCGACAATTAGACTTTCGTGAAAAAATTTATACTATGTAAATTAAATATCATCGACATAATTTCGGCATCGAATATGAAGCATTTATATATTTATATACTTGGGATGAAAATATAACAGTTCGAAAACAGTCTATTTGGCCTGAAGCAGCGGCTCACATTCCCAAATGGGGTACCCCCACATCGGAGGGGGGGGAGAGGAGGGGGTGTGAGGGATCAGCTCAGCGGCCCAAGCACCCTTTGCTTCGTGACGCGTCTGCCCAAGTCTATGTGTGTAGAGCAGCCAGACGCAGGCCTGCGCTCGCATGACATTCCTTTGACACCACACAGCCAGACGTAAGATACTAGTAGTCACGGCAGCGTCCGCGATCACCCTCGCTTCGGAGTTCGGGCGGGTCTGCATACCCCCCTTAAGGCAGACAGCCTTCAGCTGCAGTCATGCAGTTAACTCGTGACTCCGGCACTCAGCCAACACGCAGTGTCGTTATATACTCTATCTCCAAAATTACTGCACATACTGTGCTTTGATCCTGTAACTTCTATCTAGTTTATCCGTGAACCTATCTTTAATACTTACGCTTAGATACACGTCTTGTCATTATCCTTCCCTGGCCCATGAATATTTAATATGTTATTCGGACAATTATAATGAACCAAAACCCCTCAGGTTTACCTACAACGGAACAGTAGATCAGACCGATCTATTTAGAACTTTGACAAAACTTTAAATTTGGCATGCATGCTTATGTTGCCTAACAATTCAAGATTTGATCATCAGAAGTAATAATTAAAAAAATTTTTTAATTTAAAAAAAATTTAAAAACCCTAAAAATTCACGGTTGGGAATCGAGTTTTTTGTCGAACATCCAGAGTTGCCAACACTGGAAAATGATTTGAATTGCTAAAATTCCTAAACTAAAAAGTAAAAAATGAATAAATATAAAACCATTTTTAAAAACCACGTTTTTCTGGTGGTTACAAAACTAAAAACAATGAAATAAAACAAATAAAAAACTTTAAAAACCACGTTTCCTTAACGGACAAAAAAGGAAATCACTAACTCTTACATAACATTCTACATAACTTTAATGTTATGTAAGAGTTAATGTTTTTCTTTTTTGTCCGTTGAGAAAACGTGGTTTTAAAATTTTTTTTTTAATTTGTTTTATTTGAACCGTGCATGTTCTCTGCAGGGCGACAGTGGTGGTCCCCTGGCAGTACGCGGACCGGACGGGCGCTAGGTGCAGGCGGGCACAGTCTCCCATGGCATCAAGTGCGCCTACCCCAGCCTGCCTGGCGTTTACGCTTGGGCAAGTAGGTGATGACTGGCTTGGTTGGGTAAGTAGGTGATGACTAGCTTGGTTGGGCAAGTAGGTGATGACTAGCGTGCTTGGGCAAGTAGGTGATGACTAGCTTGCTTGGGTAAGTAGGTGATGACTAGCTTGGTTGGGCAAGTAGGTGATGACTAGCTTGCTTGGGCAAGTAGTTGATGACTAGCTTGCTTGGGTAAGTAGGTGATGACTAGCTTGGTTGGGCAAGTAGGTGATGACTAGCTTGCTTGGGCAAGTAGGTGATAGGCTAGTTTGGGCAATAATTCTGATATGCTCAAAACGTGTACTCGTTCGTAGCGTTAGATACTTGAGTACTGCGCGCTTCCATCGAAGAACCCAGCATATATTTTTGCATTATATCAGTCTCTTTTGCCCTCCTGCGGCGTGATAAACTGCAAGCAAAATGCAAACAGTCCCTTTTATATACTGTATATTTTGAAATTAATTTTGATATTTGCTATATCTAGCTTACATGTCAGTTATTTTTTGCAGGTTGTACTTGTGCAGGTTGTACTGGTGTACAACCTGGCGACGTACTGAGGCTTGACCAAGGTCTCGTACCAACAAATAAATGCACTCGCCGATCAGTATGCAGGGCAAGACCTTGTCATAATCGGCTACCCTTGCAACCAGTTCGGTAAGGTGAGTCAGCCGTCTTATCTGCCCAGACGAAATTATGTTGATTACGAGTTAATTTCGGTGAAATAACGTTTTATCCAAGTTATTTTAACGTCAGAATCCCTGTCCGTTACGTTACTCACTGGTCATTATGTTAATAATCATTTGGTGATCCTTGCATAGTATGTTACTGCCGCTGTTGTGAAGTATATATCTTTAGTAATTTAGTAATAAATTCTAGCTGATTACCAATACATCAATTTGTAAGGCGAGATATACTTTTATCATAGTATGGAAAATTAGATAAATTTCCATTAATGGTTTAGTAGTCAATGATTTGTATTGATTTCTGAACCACTCGCAGCAAGAGCCCGGAGTGACTCGTGACGAGATCATGAACGGCATCCGCTACGTGAGATCGGGCGGGGGGTTCGAACCCAAGCAGGATAGAATATTCCAGAAGGTTGATGTTAATGGGGCGAACGAGATCCCCTTCTACATATACCTTAAAGTGAGTCGAATAATTGCTGTCGAAACGATTCAATGACTGAAAACAGTTTGGAATACGTACGATGAAACTCATTAATCAAGTCGATTAGTTTGTTTTCGGTGCCTCAAATGATAGGATGTTCGCTCTGTTGATATTTTCCTACTATACCTGCCTTTTAATGCATAGATTTGTCTTCTATCCGCCGCCTAGCAGGGAAAGTCGAATAGAGCTGGGCATAAAGTTGTGATCCTTTGGAATCATATTCGGGAAATTTTTTTAAAGATGTAAAGTTTTTTATTAATTTCGGAAGGTTTTGAACGCTAATGCAAAACAAGATTGTGTGTATAATACATAATAATTTTATATATAATATGGTATTCTGTTGTAAGTGTTAGTATGTATTCATTAAACATGTGTGTCGCTCAGGAGTCTTACAAGCTTGATAATGATGCAAAACTAGACAACACGTTGATCATTGTGCAGCAATGTCAAACCTCTAAAACAGTAATTTCAGATGATACATTGTATTTGCCATCACGTTGTATAATTTTGTACCCAACAGGCCGCCTGCGAAAGCTATTTTGTAGGAGCAAAATCTCGTCCATGTTCACACAAGGGTGAGCGCAGAGGTGGTCGAATATCCAGGGCGGAATCCATGTTGATGATCGTCTAGGAGCAGGTGTTGAGTGATAAAAGGAAGCAAGCATCGTTCCAGGACTTTGATGGCGGGGCAAAGCAGGGAGATTGGTCGGTAGGATTTAGCGCCATTGTCCAGTTTGCCGGGTTAGAGCAGCAGTATGACTTAGTCTCTACCGGGTAAAACAAGGAAGGCTAATACAAATATATGTTTATCAACATAGGGATGGAGGAACTATCTTCTAACCAGGAAGAAATTAATTGAATGCGGAATGAGTAATATAA
This sequence comes from Hyalella azteca, assembly GCF_000764305.2. NCBI lineage: Eukaryota > Metazoa > Arthropoda > Malacostraca > Amphipoda > Hyalellidae > Hyalella > Hyalella azteca. The sequence goes on from NW_025945516.1 coordinate 10,366, forward strand.
TGCAGAAATGAAAGTTAATTATTATTTTTTCCACCTTACAGCGGGTCAGGTAGGTAATTCCGAGTGGTCCAAGATATTTGAGGTAAAAGATGGTGAGTTTGTTTGGTCCAGTGGCTTTAGAGGGACGGGATTGTTTGATTGCGTTGGCCACTTGTGCCGTTGAGAGGGAGGGACTGTCCGATAGGTTGAGGTTCTTCGACTTCCGGGTTGTGATTCTATTGAGTTTATTGGACCTGTGTTGAGCGACAGCCGTGAAGAGACTGTCGAAGCAATCGGCAAGATTTTTGATATTATTAATGGGTTTCTCATTGAAGTTGATGGCGTTATTTGGGTAGTTTTTTGGCTTGCCGCAAGGCCTTTATTGTTGACCAGAGGCGTTTAACGTAGGTATGGCGGTTGAAGGTAGAGAGGTATTGTTTCCATCGGGCTTTTTTTATGTCGTTAGTGAGCTGTTGATTATGGGCAGTGAGGACTGCTACATCGTCAGAGGTGGAGTTGGCAGCACGGAGGTTGTTTCGCTGTCGGGTGAGGTTGATGATGTCTTTAGAGAGGCCATGCTTAGAACAGATGTAGCCGCGTGAAGGAATGTTATGGTTGCTTGCGCGGATTAAAAAGTTGGGGTAAAATTAGGGTCTTTGGGGTAGTGGTCATTGTATCGCCAGTTTCTTCACTGTGATGTGCTTGAATGAATTGCCTGCAACAAACAATTTTTTTATATTATATGGACAACATAATCTGGAGACACTTGTCCAAACATAACACATTATCTGATGAACATAACAATGAACATAAATGCCATACAAGAATATTTCATTTGAATTGGTAGCTGTGTCCCCCATCACAGTACACCTACAAGGGACAAAAAATGGCTCAGGGATATCAAATATTGTTCAAATGAGAAGGCAGAAATTGAAATGACCTACACTGTATGTAGCCAAGATGTTGATTAATCTGATTTTTCTTACCTGGTCATATAGATAACGGTCTGGTAATCCTGTTATACTTGCTCCTGTTGTTGTTGTAACTGCTACAGCATTAGATGTTGCAGCTTTTCTTCTAGCTGCTGCAGCTCTTGTTGCCGCAACATCTGTTGTTGTAACTTCTGCAGAATTTGTTGTCTATCTTCTAGCTGCTGCATCTCTTGTTGTTTCTGCAGCATCTGTTGTTGTAACCGCTGCAGAATTTTTTGATGCAGTTCATCAGGCTGCAGCAGCTCTTGATGTTGAGGCAGTATCTGTAGGTCCTGCAGCATCTGTTGTTCCTGTGGCAGCCATTGTTGTTGCTGCTGCAGCTGCCATTGTTGTTGCTGCTGCAGCTGTCGTTGTATTGTCTGCTGCAGCTGTTGTGGTATCTGCTGCAGCTGTTGTTGTTGCTGCTGCAGCTGTTGTTGTTGCTGCTGCAGCTGTTGATGTTGTTGCTGCAGCTGTTGTATTATCTGTTGCATCTGCTGTAAAGAATCTGCAGAGACGAAAAGCATTTACTATTTAATCACTATTGAACAATTTTTTAAACAAAAACATGATTTTTACTTTCATGTTTGGTTGATATTTATCACTATATGTGCTCATGACAACACATCTAAAACAGAAGTACATGAGACAGAAAAGAGCAGTCGAATTACAATGGAGGTTAGGTAGCACTGGACTTACACATTATGGGGCCAAGCCAGGCAAGTAAGAGCTTCTCTGCAGGATCATATGGAGCTTGTGTAAGAATTTTAATCCTCTCCCAAGACTAAACTAACATCATTTATAATTATGAGTCTGGAAAAAGAAGAGCACAAGTGAGTAAATATAATGTAAGCTGCAGTCACAAATATAATAACTAAAAGTCATGCAACACCAGTAGAGCACATTAAAGCATAACAGCAAACCAGATTACTGAGAATAACCCTAATCGTTTAGAATTAACAACATCATACAATTATTGAAACATACACAACACATTCAGTACTATTAACATAAGCACAACGATACAACTTCCTCACAACAATACACATACAGTGGGGGGAAATAAATATTCGTACACTTGAAAAATCGTATTTTAATGTATGTAAGTACACAAACTTAACAGGAAAAGTGATTTAAATTATGTATAGAGACGCATAGTATTCAAAAATACTATCAAAAGAAATTAAATCTCAATGCAACAAAAAACAATGCAACATGTTCACTTTTTGGGTAAAAAAAGTATTCGTACAAAACAATAAATCCGCATTATTTTAATTTAATACTTGGTTGAATAGGTACCCTTTATTCAGCTCAACAGATACCAGTCTATTTCTATATGTCTCAACCAATGATTTGCAGATGCTGACTGGTATTTTATACCATTCTTCTTGGCACACCACCTTAAGATTCTCAATGTTTGTTGGGGACCTTTTCTTAATTTGAAATACTTGAATTCCTGAGGCACTCAGGTGACTTTGCAACTCTCCTCGAGTATCTGTGGATTTTCTTGGATTTTTCGTCCCAATAATCTAGCAGATGTTCTGGTGTGAAATATTAGTCAAAAGTTGTTTTGTACGAATACTTTTTTCACCCGAAGAAGTTAACATGTTGCATTGAGATTTAATTTCTATTGATGCTATTTTTGAATACAATGCGCCTCTATACATAATATAAATCACTTCTCCTGTTCAGTTTGTGTACTTACATACATTAAAATACGATTTTTCAAGTGTACGAATATTTATTTCCCCCCACTGTATATATTAAATACATGCCCACACACATCTCTCAAAACATGTCATTCATAACCTATTCTTACTTCCATCTAAAAAATCCATAAACAAAGTAACACATCTGTTGTTGTTGTTTGTTGCGACCGTCACGCTCGCCGGGGGGGAGGCTCTGGTGGTGGGCGGGGGGCTGGCACCGGAAGAGAAGGGAGATGGGCGAAGGCAGGGAGGGTGGCCAGGAATGCCGCTGCCTCCACGGGGTTGTCCCAGTGAGGAGATGCTGAGAGATGTGGGGAAGGCGGGGCAGACGAAGAGGTGCTGAACGGACTGGAGGGGATCCCCACACTCCGGGCAGGTGGAGCTAGGGGAGCGTCCGATCCTGGCGGAATAGGACGCCGGGGAGCTGCAGTATCCCGAGCGGAGCTGGGATAGCGCTGAGCGGTAAAGGCGAGGGAGTGAGGCCTCCACTGATGCAATTGGTGGTGGCGGGGCTGCGAGTACGGCGTTTATGGCGTCAGTCGCCGCAACGCGGGAGAAGATCTCCCTGCGGATACACCGCTTGGCTTTTCCGTATGCCCGGCAGGCAAGATACTATTTGCCAAGAGTGGTGTGACTAGATGGCCGAACCTCGACTGTATTGAGGCTTTCATAGGGCGGTCCCCGAGAGGGGCAGAGACCATGCGAAAAGAGGCATGGGAGGGCTGGAGGGCGCTAGCGAGGAACTGGGCGCAAGCCAGGTCAAGGTGCGCGAACAAAGGGAGGACTCCGGTCTCCTGGTGCAGATGGGAGATCGGGGCCATTTTGAGGCAGCCGGTGGCTAGTCGCAATGCAGTATTTTGCATTATCTGCAGGCTAGCAACTGCTGTGCGAGAGGCAACAGGGTACCAGATGGGGGCCACGTAGTTGAGGATTGGGCGCGTGATGGTACGGTAGGTGGCAACTATGTCCTCCTTGGAGAAGCCCCAGTTGGTGCCAGCAAGGGCTTTTAAGATGCGGAGAGAACTCATCGCTTTTGTGGCTATGGCTCTTGCATGAGGGGAGAAGGTGAAGTGTGTATCCCAGGTGATGCCTAGGATTTTGGGGGTTTTATCCAGAGGGATGATGCCGTTGCAAATGGTGGCAGATGGATGGTATCGGGATTGGTGCGTATCTGGGGTGAAGAGTGTGACCAAGGACTTGCCAGGAGCCACGGCCAGTTTCTTGACAGCCGACCAGTCTGAGACGCTGCGAAGGAGCAAGGCAAGCTCAGCCTCTGCAGCGTCAAGCCTCGGGGACGACACGAAGATGGTGAGGTCGTCTGTGTATGAGGCAATATTGGGGGTAGGCACTGGGATGTCGGAGATGAAGTGGATAAAGAGGGCCGGCGAGATGACCAAGCCCTGGGGAACGCCTGAGTGGATGGCTCTGAAAGGTGATTGAGTTCTGTGGTAGAGGCAAGATGCCTGCCAGCCTCGGAGGTAGCAGCACAGCCAGCAGACTAGGTTGTAAGTAACACATCCAACAAACACCCCCTGTAGAATTTCAAAACATGTTTCTAATTCTCTCCTCATTAATCACCAAAATCCCACAACAATACCTTGCATAACTTGACATAACTTATTTTAAAATAACATAATATATAATACGGTAACATTACATATCATGACACAACACAACATAATCTGACATAACCTTACATAACCTAATCTGACTTGACATAGCCTAACCTGATCTAACCTAACCTAAATTTACGTAATATAATCTCACCTACCCTAACATATTCTAACCTAACTTACTCTTACATAACCTAACCTAGCCTAGCATAACCTAACCTGATCTAGCCTAAGCTAACCTGATCTAGCCTAACCTAACTTAACCTAACCTGATCTAACCTAACCTAACATATCCTAACCTAAGTGAACATATACTAACCTAAGCAAACCTACACTAACCTAATCCAGCCCAACATAACCTAATCTAACCCAACCTAGCTCAACATAACCTAATCTAACCCAACCTAGCTCAACATAACCTAACCTAACCCAAATGAACCTAAACAAGCCTGACCTAACATAACTTGACCTACTCTAACCTAACCTAGCTTAATCTAACATAAAATAATCTAACATAAAATAATGTATACTAATCTAACCTAACTTATCCCAACTTATGAGGATCGTTTTGATCCCAGAAAAACTTTTACATTTATCAACCGATCTTTCTGATATTTCATATGCAGACATAAAATTTTAATAAGAAACAATTAAACAAAAACAAACTAACCAAAGTTTATCTAAGATCATCTATCTAACCAAAGATGGTATTAAAACATCTCTCTATCACTAGAAGAGACAAAAAACTGGTTAAAAAGATCTGGTAAGTTTCGATTTGTATTACAGTTAGTAAAGTTCTTCACAATAATCGATCACAAAAATATATCCTTATGCGATCTGAAGTCATCATTGTACCTCTCCCCAGTACGGTTCTCACTGGCAATTTAAGAGAGCAATAACTGGCATTTAGCCTGGGCATCCTGAAACCCTATGCAGCCTAATGTGTTGCAAAGGCAATACCTTGCATCCTATTGCATGTTAAATGTAGCTCAGACACAATTTCATTTCTACAGGCATGTCAACTCCCGATGCCTCTACTCATTAAAAGTTTTTGCCACAATTCATTCCAAAATGCAAGACCTAATCACTATTCCATATGGATTAAATAGTCATTTATTTGCAGTCAGATCAATAACTATTTACACCCAATACCAACCGCACCCTCGGAGGAGCAATAGATATTATAAGGGGGCACTGTAAGACAGCCAAGGGGCCAGGCAAACTGCCCTCTGGCCAGTAACATGTATTTTTCACAGTTATACCAAACATGGACTGAATTTTGCATAAATTTTGTTTTTTTTTTTCTATTTATTTAAAAAAGGACAGACAATGGCCAAATTTTGTCTTAGGACATCTCATACAACAAATCTGAGGGAATTTTTTGGCCAAATGAAGATTTTTTTAAAATTGCCTAGAAAATGTATTTTTTAACACGTTTTTCTTTACTCAGCTTTGCGTTTGTTTGTTGTTAACATTGACAACGAAAATTAGCCCACTTCTAATTGCTCTAGAGATCTGAAATTCGGCATGCAGGCTATTTTCGCCTAACAAATTCAGATACAATCATAAAAACTAGCAATTAGAGACCTAAATTAGCTTAATTGAGCAAAGTATATATATATATATAGTATATAGGTATATAGTATGGCGTGTGGGCGCTGATGTTATAGACGAGCAGGCGCTGACGATGCGCATCATCGATACGCATTGAACTTTTTAAAATCCACGTTTTTCATGTGTAGCAATGGACTAAAAAGGAGTAAATAAAATACTTAAAAAAACTTTTTAAAAAAACACGTTTTTCTTATTCACCATCAAATTTCCAAAATTCGTGTGTTGTGTGCTTTTTGATTTAATCGTAAATCTGCCCGACACACGTTTTTTGGGGCGAGCCATAATTTATTTTCCACTTTTTAGTCCAAAAGAAAATCGTGGTTTTTTAAAAAGTTTTTTTAAGTATTTTATTTAACAGGTTTGTTATTTAGGTTTTTCTCTATTCTTGAAAGAAGTTCAAGCAAACACTTTTTTTAATGGCATTCTAGAGAACACATTCAAGGAGTCATTTTCAATTAAATAAACATTTTTGTAGGTTGCCTGGTAGATGTATTTTTTTGCAGTTGTGTCAATCAGGGACTTTAATTTTCAATGGCACTTGAACTTTGCACAATTTTTTTTCATTTCTCTTGAGACATCTTATAGAACAGATCTGGGGGAATTTTTTGACCAAACAAATATTTTTTCAAGTAGCCTGTACAATTTTTTTTCAGTTGTCATTTTATGTTTTTCTTGATTTTTGAAAAAAGTCCAGGTGACAACCATTTTTTCTAATGGCATCTTTTAGAGCACATTTGTGGAGTCATATTTGATTCTATTAAGATTCTTGTATGATGCCTGGAAGACATATTTTTTGCAAATGTGCCAATCAGGGACTCTAATTTTTGATGACACTTGGACTCGCAATTTCTAATTTTTCTTGATTTTTGTAAAAAAAACTTTTAAACAAAAACTACATTTTACAATAGCATGTTATAGAATTTGCTCAGGAAGCTTTTTTCACTAAATAAAGATTTCAATCAGGTGCCTGGAAAATACATTTTTTTTTAGTTTCATCATCTTCAGTTTTTTTATTTTCTAGAAAAAAATTTCAAATGACATTTATCAATGGCATCTCATAGAACCAAACACTTTTGACTAAGTAAAGATTTTTTCGGGATGCCTGGAAAATAAGTTATTTGCAGTTATGTCATTTCATATTTTCTGATTTTTGAGAAAAATCCAAATGAACACTAACTTTTTCCAATGGCACCTTTGACAGCCCGTCTCAAGTCATATTTGATTGAGTAAAGATTTTTGTAGCATGCCAGGAAGATGTATTTTTTGCAGTTATGTCAATTGGGGACTTCAATTTTCAATGATACCTAAACTCAGAATGATAACTTGTTTTTTTTTCTAAATTTTCTTGAAAAAATCCAAACAAACACTTTGTTTCTCAACAGCATCTTATAGAACTTGTTTTTGCAAGCGTTTTTGACTAAATAAAGATTTTGAACAGATGCCTGGAAGATGCACTTTCGAGTTGTCATTTTTAGTTTTTATTTTGTGAAAAAATTTTAGAAATGACAATTTTTTCAGTGGAATTCCATAGAACACACCTAGGGAATCATTTTAGACTAAATAAAGATTTCTCCAGGAAGCATGGAAGACGTACTTTTTACGCTTTCATCAATCCAGGACTTGAGCGCCAGGCTGCACTTCTGGATGATGAATCATTTTTCTCAATTTTCTGAAGAAAAAGTTCAAAAAAATCAAAATTTTTCAACGGTATCTTGTGGGAAACGTCCTGGAGAACGTTTTCATCATCAATAAAATTTTTACATAAATGGCTAGAATATGTATTTTTTTGAGTCATTCTTTTTATTTTTTGAAAAAATTCCAAATAACTATATTATTCCATTGGCATTCTATGGAACATGTCTGGGCATTCATTTTAGACTAAATCAAGATTTTTCCGGGATGCATGGAAGACATACTTTTTGCACTTTCATCAATCCAGGACTTTAACTCTGGGCTGGACTTTGTTTCTGGACGATGAATAGTATTTCTGACTTTTCTGAAGAAAAAGTCCAAGCAATGACTAATAGTTAGTTTTTCAACAGCATCTTTATTTGAAGCATGGCAGGGGTGGTCTCCAACAGGCATCCCATTAAAAAGCACTCAATTCATAAACTAATTTTTCTCAGTAATCTTGTCCCCTACATCACTTGGCCCAATTTTCCTTTCCTGCAAGCCTTCTTTCTGGGATGCCCCTTCTGGGCTAGTTACTGATGACTGGATTAAACCTTTAACAGCCACATTTCTTATAGCATATAAAAAATATTTTTCTCATAATTTCTAGTGGTTACGGTCACTAAGGAGTGAATAAATTAGTATGGAATATTGAAAATTGAAAAAAAAATTGTAAGGCGACATTTCAGTCCACTTGGTCTTACAAGACTCCTGCATGAAACATGACCATATGATCCATTTAATCTTATAAGCGCAAAATATGAATGATATATAGCTGGCATAGTTGATTATCATTTTATACATTACTTTTGCTTGCAACAATAAGAAGTCCAAGAAACTTGCAAGAAACTCTAGTATTTTAGCAATAATGCTTCATTTCAGAATAAAATTTTCAAAGAAATTTTGAGTTTTTCCAACATCCCAGTTGTTGGGAAAACATCAAGGATGTAGGGCCAAAGACGCCAGGGCCTTGGTTGCGAGGCCAATGTCCAGGCGGAGAAGCCAGGTTCCAAGTTGAGAGGCCAGGGTTGAGGCTGAGAGGCCCAAGTCCAGGTTGAGAGGCCATGGTCCAGTCTAACAGGCCGGGGTCCATTTCAAGAAGCTATGGTGGAGGCTGAGAGATCAAAGTCCAGGTTGAGAAGCAAGGGTCCAGGTTGAGAGACAGGGTCAAGATTGATAAGCCAGGGTCCAGGTTGAGAGGCCATGCTCCAGGATGATAGGCCGGGGTCCATTTCGAGAGGCTAGGGTAGAGGCTGAGAAACCGAAGTCCAGATTAAGAAGCAAGGGTCCAGGTCGAGAGGCCAGAGTCAAGATTGAGAGGTCAGGGTCCAAGTTGAGAGGTCAAGGTCCCAGTTGAGAGGTCAGGGTCCAAGTTGAGAGGCCAGGGTCCAGGCTGACTGGTCGGGGTCCATTTTGAGAGGCTTGGGTGGAGGCTGAGAGACCAAAGTCCAGGTTAAGAGGCAAAGGTCCAGGTTGAGAGGCCAAGGTCGAGATTAAGAGGCCAGGGTCTAGGCTGACAGGCCAGGTTCAATTTTGAGAGGTTAGGGTGAATGCTGAGAGAACAAAGTCCAGGTTGAGAAACAAAGGTCCAGGTTGAGAGGCCAGGGTCCAGGTTGAGAGACCAGGGTCCAAACTGAGAGGCCAGCCATGGTCGAGATTAAGAGGCCAAGGTCCAGGTTGAGATGTCAGGTTCTAGGTTGAGAGGCCAGAGTCCAGACAGAGGCCAGGGTCTAGGTTGAGAGGCCAGGGTGGAGATTGAGAGGCCAGGGTGGAGATTGAGAGGTCAGGGACCAGGTTGAGAGGCCAGGTCCCACCTTCCATTCTGTTAATTTCAATCATGATTAATTCATTTTCTTCAAGTTTGCTCTCAGAACAGGTTTCAGGCGTATTGGTGAAACCAAGATTGTATCCAATATGTCCTCTTGATCCAGTCTTCCTTAGATTCACTAGAGATTGAAGTAGCAAGATGATGTTCACATAGACTAGGACGTTTTCTTGGAGAAGAAATAGTTTTTATGCTAAAGCTCCTGAAGGATTCTGAGTGGCAAAAAATATTACAAGTACACTGCAATAATTTGATCATTTGGCCACTGTATGGAGACAAAATAGGTAAACTGAAATAGTGTTCCTCACTAGTAGTGAGAAAAATATTGTAGAAGGGCACTAAATTATAGAATAGTATTGAAAACACAATTCTTCAACATCATAATTACCTACTTGCTTGGTCGATGGACCAACATGACTCAATGGTCACGTTTCAAAAGATGCAGTTGCAAGTCCTACTGTACTGCCTTTAGAAACACAATGTGATATATGCATATAATTTTTATTTTATGTTTAACTTGTGCATGTGCACTATCGTACCAGAAATTATGTAGAATTTTTTCAATGCAGTAACTTATCCAATTTTCCCACCATAGTCCAATAAAGATTGGGAAAGTTCAACAAACAAAATGCACCACAGGTTCCCAACAAGATCAGCACTGCACTGCATAGTTGGTGGCAAAGAGTAGAGTTGCACCACCAAAACGATGCAGGGGTGCTTACCAAACATGTTCAAAACAACTAGAGCCAATTCCATATCATGACAGTAATATTACAGAGTATGTTTGAAAGGCAACTGTATGGTACACCTGGTCTTTAAAGGGTTAAAGACACTACATCCCTGAGGCCTGAGGGGCAGAATTTAACAAAACAAATCTATAAATGAATTTTAAATGAATTGAATATCAAGATTTAACATTTCTTGATCAAGTTAAAGACTCATCAATCATCACGCTAGCATGCAAAAGAAGACCTTTAAAATATTTCAAAATTAGGTTCAGTTAGGCTACTACAGTCCAGGTTTCAGTCAGTACCTGTCTTCTATAGACTGGTGCATTGTCAATTGTGTGCTCTACATCAAGCGTAGTTTGGTTTTCAGGTTTAATTCAAAAGTTAATGTTCTGAATGAAGTGTCAGTCAGCGTTAGAGAGTGCATCATTCCACAGCAAAGACGCCACCGCCCCGGCCCACTGCTACAGGCATTGCCAAAAGCATGGGACCACCCTCGGACCTCATGATTGCTTCATGATGCTGATTCCTACCCCCCCCCCTGTCAACAGGACTGCTTGTAGCGGCTGATAGGGGTCGGAGCCCAGAGTGCAGAAAGTGGGTGAAGATCAAAAGATATTTGGCGATGCAACAGCAGCAAAATTTATGCCTTCTGAAGATCTCACTGACACATTTGGATTGAAATTATTGCATTTTAGAAATTACTTCAAAATTACTCCAAATCTGAAAGACTGCAAGTTGCAATGTGTGTAAGTGTTGCAGTGATTGAAGAGTAAGGGATACCTGGGATTATCCCAGGATACACTATCAAAGTTGCTTGCAGCACTTTCTTATTAAAACTTACCCGGCAACGGATCTTGAAAATGGCTGGCGTTGCTTTGGGCTAAAAATCCATATCTTGGCGATGCTGCTTGCACTCTCTGTACCCTGGGTTGGTGTCACATTTATAAAATAAATATTAATCCGAAGGTATAAAAAAGGAAAACTTCTCGCCAACTCAGAGGATTTCCCGGCAGGTCGGAAACAGAACCAACGCTACAATTCAAACTGAATGCGTCCTATAGCTGGAGAACACAGCAGCTCTTTCATGCCCATATTTTGAGATGAAATTGTTATTAGCGTAAAACCATATAAATTATACTAAAACCCTTGTAGTTGACATCCAGGAGGGAGAACACTTATTTGTGAGATTAGCTAAACTGTGTCGTGTTAAATCAGAAAGCTTGTGGTGACTGTGGCAGCCATTTGCAAAACATGAATCTAATGCTTGTCTGAGCCTGGCAGAATTCAAGTGTGAAAAATAGTGCCTGATTATTCTATAGTGACTATGAGATTATCATTCAACAGTTTATCTGCCTTATTCATTATACTTGCCAGACATATTTTCTCTTAGTTGAGATTTGGAGCCTGCTTGATCAGGTCATCAATTAGTCATCTGCGACTATTCTGAGTGCCTGGTGGAGCTGTTGTTAATGATTTCAAAATGATTTTTTTACCCAATTAGGTTTTAATTAACTCCCATGTAATTTAGCTGTCATGTTTTTGTTTAACATACTGACTCATGTTTATCTAAGAGAAGTTGGAATCCCCTATGATTGACATTGAATCATTCAAGCGGTCAGTGCTAACCAGCAAATAATACCATCAACCCGGGCTACTCGGGACGGTTTTGAGCATTTTTTGTTAATAACTTCTTAGGATGAAACATTTCATAAACAAGTTTAGGCTCATTTTATAGCTCTTTGCAAGGGCTATCGAATGGCATCTTAAAAAAATTCCATATGCTATTCATAAGGCGCCAGAAGCAAAAAAAGAGTGTCCCGAGTAGCCCCGTCGAACGGGGCTACTCGGGACACTGGGAATAAAACTTCATTTTAAAATATTTGAAGCATTCAGAGCGTACTCATCAATTACTAACAGTACTCTGAAGTCCTCCTCTTTCATTGTAGATGAGGTAGAGGTAGAATAAATGACATTTTCTGTGATTTTTACTAGTTTTTCTTTCATTGATATGATATTACCATAAACATTAATTACGTCAACTGGGGTGACTTCAGCTGTGTTTTTGATTCATGCTGGGGTCGTAAACGCCGGGGTCATAAACGCCAGGGTTGTAAACCAGGTCATAAACGCCTGAGTGACTTTGGCCACTGTTTATGACCGTTTATGACCCTGCTTTGGCCATCATTATGAAGGCAGCCCAATCACCCAATTGACAGTACCATATTATTGATGGGATATTACTGTATTATTGATGCCATATTACCTTATCCATGAACATGCCATTGAGCATTTACAACAACCTTGTTCACTGCAAGCTTCATATCAGCAGCATTATAGCATTTTTTCTGTATCTGTAAGCTTACAGGACCCCTTGTAATTTGTGTGACGATAAGTGAACTTTTTTTTTCGCTCAGCGAGGTAAATGTAATCAATATTCTTTGTTTCTAATCAATTTTTTTCTTGACTGGAGCCTTTGCTAACTGAGGTTCTACTGTAAATGTGCTTTCCGGGGTGTCCCGAATAGCCCCGGGGAATAGCACATTATAAATCAATCACTATTCCTTAGATAGATCCAGTTTGACTATCTAGTATGTTTAGAATATCAGTGAAATGATTATTCAGTAGAATTGAGAGATATCAGAATTTTTCAAATTGCTTGTCTTGCTATTTGGATTTATGACCTATGACAACCTTCAGTGTTTTGCACAGGTATTGACAAAATAACAGAATATTTCAGTAGTTAAGTGCAATTTTCGGAAACCTCAGAGCAATGTGAGTAATCAGTGTTTTACTGGGGCGCAAGGGCCATGGTCATAGCAAGATGTAACACAGCTGGCCAGTTTCTTGTTCAACTTCAAGCCAACCCGTGACCAGTATAGAACTCAATATTACTAGCATTAGAAAAATATTTTAAGAAACTGATTTGCTATTAGAGCATTTGTTTGAATTAACCTGAGCTGCTAGCTATCACAGTGTTTACCACCTTTTGTGCCTTAGATTTCACCATATTCTCCGATATGTGCATTGAGAATATTCCAGCTCATGTTTATTGATATCAAGACTAGTCTTAGATGTCTTCATGTCTGGATTTCAGGCAACGAGTATTTTTGAATCAAGCTGTAGAATGCTCACCTTTCTTGGATTCGAGTGGAGGTGAAATCTTCAATTTCTATTACAAGTGATTCTTGTTTGAAGCAGAATAGTGAACCATGGCCATTTGAACTTTCTAGAATAAATTTAATATCCGATTTCATTTTTATTTGGACTATTTATTTATTTACAAAGTCCATGCACATGTTACCCAAAATATCTAATTTCATTCCACAACAGTCAAATAGCAACAATAATATTTGTCTTTACTGTAAGCTGAACACGTGGTAATGCAGTCTGACCACCAAGTCTGCTAGTCTGATGTGACTGCAACTATGTGCGATCTTCAATGAAATGTTTACGTTGACATTGAAAATTTTATGAAATGACATGTTTGCAAAGTTCAAATGTGATTTTTTCAATCAATCAAGAATTTATGACATTTGAGCAGTGAGATTTCATTCTTACTAAAATTATATGATATTAGAGGCTAGAGCCACACTATATCAGAAATAAATAGGAGTATAGGACTTTTCCAGCCCTGGCAGAGGCAGTATGGAATTCTGCATAGGTAATATATTATCATGTTAACAAAAGAAAATGTATCGAAAAACTTACCACCTTACACCTTCCACCAAAGTGACAATTGATACTCATTACACTGAGCTTGTCAGAAACTGCAGAGACCCGGACAGACGCGCTTCCTCTATCTCGCTTGCGTGTGGTTCAAAAACCAGTAAAAAGTCGGCAACTCTTCCCTCCAATACATACACTAGTCGTGTATCAGTATCAACAAATTTTTGTAATGAACATGTTCCAAAATAAAAATAAAAATTACGTCTACAAAAAAGCCTACTGCAGTAGGCTTTTTGACCTCGTCATTCTCACCGTGCCAGCTCTGCATCAAGATAGGTTCTTTTCCTTTTTCTAGTATATGAAGTTTGAGATAATTGTTTGTGTCATTCTCCTTGTCAATTTGTCATTGACTTTTAGGAGAACCCCATCGCGCCTTTGTACCACTTGGAATAATGTAGAAAAACCAACCTGACAGCAGAGCTGGGCAGCGCTACTTTGAAATGTAGCGCCGCTACCGCTACATGCTCTAAATGTAGCAGGCGCTACTGCTCCGCTACACCCACTAGATTGTAGTGGGCGCTACCGCTACAGTAAAATGTAGCGCCGCTACAATGGCCAAAATTATTGGAAATCTCTAAATATTTATTGTTCTGCTACTGAGATTTACTCATAAACATTTAATGATAATAAAACATTTTCAAAACGTATCAATGCAACTTTATTGCAATCAACCTAACCAAACTATTACTGGTTAGATACAGTAAATAAAAGTTAGTTAATTACTTATTTTTATGTTTTACCTTCCCAACATGGATGTCTACTTTAATCTACCAATCTCAAAAATTATCTACATATACATATAAAAAATCAGTCTTTTATTTGTATATATATGTGAATTATTTTTGAGATTGGAAGATTAAAGTAGACATCCATGTAAGGAAGGTGAAACTTAAAAATAACTGTAAGCAAACTGAAACATTAAAAAATACCTGTAAGTGGTAACTGGTAACAACTTAACAAGTAACAACTAACATGTTGACACTAGTAACAGGCTGAGGTTGACAACATTACACCGAAATCTTTTGTACAGTTTTACTCTGTATTTTATTTTATGTATGTAATAGTATGTATCATGCTGGTTTTTAAATAATATTTAATACTATTAAGTCAAATCTAAGGGCTTTATCTAAAAATTTAGCGGTAGCGCTGTAGCGGCAAAACCTCGTGTCGCTACTTAAATATGTAGCGGGCACTACTGCTACCGCTACAATTGCTTAAATGTAATGTCGCTACCGCTACTGAAAATGTAGTGCGCTACTGCCTAGCTCTGCCTGACAGTTAACTTGAGTTAAATAGATAAGAACTTAGAGGCTGTGAAAGGTACGTAATAAATACTCTCACAATATTAGATTCTGAGCTAGAATAGTTCCCGTCATTCATTCACTACAATAAGAGAAAACAGCCTAATCATGAGTTACGTATCAAGGAAGTTCAATCCATGAATTAGGAGTAAAAAGTCTTAGCTTAATCACTCTTTTTTCATAAGGATTTTATATAGACTAAAATCAGGCTTGGATGCAAAATAAGAAAAATAAGTTTTTGAACCATTATGTGCTAATCCAAAGTCTTATAGCACTGATTATACTTTGTTCAATATTATTAACAAATCGTATTGTTCAATAAATATTTACAACTTTGAAACTATCTGTATTTTGTAATGTTTCTGATTGAAGTTGTATGAATTTTTAATTTTATAGTGTACCATGATTCACTATTGTAATATCAATCCTCCCGGTCGAATCATGTCAATTTACATTAACTAAAAACTTATAAAGGCTACGAATTACCAAAGCTTCATTAAAAATTAATGTAAAATCAAATTAAGCAAAAGAATGACTGACTCTGATTATTTCTGATCATTGTAATAGAATTAAGTTGATCATTTACATGTTAGCACTAAGTAAGCTAACCCTTACCTTCTTTTCTGAGTGACATAGTCATCAAGAAAGAATAGCAAGAGCTGAAGACTGTGATTATAGTACTATAAGTCTTTGCTTGTATCTGTTGGTGTCTATTGGATCTACTTCAGAGATACCAAGTTTGACTTTGTATCAGCCTAATTAGTGTCAAAACTAATAGTCATTGTAAATTCATACTATTGGTTGTTTTGATTGCTACCCTTCTTAAGTGTATAATGAGCATTAATTCTTTTTAACTATATAATGAGTTATGACTCTGAAATGTTCATGTTAAAGTAAAAATTAGTAGACACTAAAGTGTTAAAACGATAGGTGATGTTTACCTACTTGTCACATTGTCCTAGGATGCCTAATGCCCTAGAATGCAACGTCCATTTGCCTAATCTAACCACTGATGTTTAACATTCAGTTTCATTGAAATTAACAATTCCCATCATTGTTAAGAAAATTGTAGATATGACACTGACGTGCTGACCCACGTATTAGCTTTGCTTTATATTAATGAAGCGAGGACGCTTCAAGCCGCGATGGGGGGACGTGTCAGGTTGTATTCCAATGATGTCATTAGTGTCTCTTACGTCACCTTCTGTGATGTCACTATTCGCTTATAGCTTGTCACTTATAGCTTGTCGCTTATTATAAGCTTGTCAAGCCAACCGCCAGTCAGCAAGCCTCCCAGCGCTGGGTATTAGAGCCTCCATTCATTGTCGAGTTTGTCAAGAAGACAAGAACATCCTCAGAAACAAGATGGGGGAAAATTCTGTCCTATATATACATTCCCTATGGAACTGGGAGATTTTGTGATCTCTTGAGGCAGCGTCTCTTTGTCTCTAAGAATTATCCCATCATCAACATCATATATAATTCAAAATAAGCTAGATAAATTGGTATATGTACATCACGTTATTACGGGAGCACAGCCCTACACCACAAATTTAGCTCATAAACAAGCCCTAGTGCCAACGCCTACCCTATAATGCAATAACTAAACTCAACTGCATCCCATTATTACCATATCAGTCAATCAATTTTAATTGATGACTGCTAGCATTATCTAATTTGAAAGAGCGGGTATATATGTATATAAACCCAAAAAAGGATTTCAACATCATTTTATAAAACCAGATTATTGTAATCTCTGGTAATATTCATTAGCATTGATGGCGTCATTGCCGCATTACTAGCAAAATTCGTCAATTCTTTAATTAAGGCGGTAACAGCATGAAGTTCATTAGTGAGATCGGCTTTATAGTTTGGAAGCACTCGTCATGCTGAATCATTAATTTAACATCAGCCTCTAACCTCACAGGATTTATTTTTCCGACTCATGTTACTATGAGCCTATGACCTTTTTGCTTTAGAACCTTAGTTCTTCATCAGTACATAATATACTTACATCAACAGGAAACATTTATCCCGGTGAGCTTAGGCACGCTCACCGAGGCACACATGCTGCCGCCTAATGCACCATGGTACAAATACTTCCATTTGAAGTAAAAAAATCAGTCTCTGACTATTATTGCTTGTCATGTGTATTTGCACATGTGTTACGTATTATAATACAACATCGCACAATAAAAATAGATTCAAGTCTATTAAGTGTTTAATTTTAGCAAAATTATCAGTTAAATGGCCCTTGGTTAAGGGGGAGGTCTACCCTCCAGACAAACTTCCACAATTATCAATGGATCTCCCTGAAATTTAACACATATGTGTAAAACCAAAAACGAATCACATTTTGTTCGTATGTTTTTTAAAAAAAAATGCATAGAAAACGTGAAATTAATAAAAAACGACCAAAAAGGGGGGTACTTTAAAAATCTATCTCCTCCTAGAGTTTTGAAGCTACAGCAATGAGACATATACCATTCAATTTGTAAAGACCATACGTACCAATCGAGCAACGAAGCCTGATTTTTTATTTTTACCTTATTTTTTTACAGCATTTTTCCGTTTTTTTTTTTTTTCTTCAGATTCCCTCCCCTCCCCCCATTTAGAATCCAAACTATGCACAAATCTAAAAAAAAGCTTCGTTACTCGATAGGTATGGTCTTTACGAATCGAATGGTATATGTCTCATTGCAGTAGCTTCAAAACTCTAGGAGGAGATAAGTTTTTCGTCACAATAAGTGTGAATGTTCAGGAGAGTGTGACAAAGTCCCACCCGCATCGCAATAGGCACTCAATGTAGCAAGGATACCAAAGTACAGGCTTCTGTAGCTTAATTCCACTAAAGGATGGTGGCAGCAACTTGCAGTGCACCTCTCCGTACGAAGCGAGGCGGGCGACTAAGGTTTGGTGCCAGACAACACCATATATGTAGTGCTGGCCGGCTATTTTTGCCCTACCTAATTACTGAAGGAACCCCCCCCACCCCCCTTTAAAGAGCAATCGGGTACGTTTATGTTGACGTACACATATGGCAGTGGTGGTACCGTTGGATAGCTCAGAATGTCAGCTTTAAGATGAGACTAAGCACGTAACTGCAGCACAACTCAAGTAGACACTATATTTCAGCTAATCAGCAGCTTATTATATTCAGCTATCAGCAGCTATATTTCATCTCAGCAGCTAATTATTTCCAATCTAATTACTTAAAGAACTCTCCCACCCGCCCTCCTTTCATGAGCCATCATGAACGTATAAATTAACGTACAGAGATCGCAGTGGTACCGTTGGATGGGGCAGAATGTCAGCTTTGAGATGAGACTAAAAATTGAAAATGTCAAATCCAAAAATTTTAGGCATTTAGGGTAGACCTTCCCCTTAAATGGTTAAATGGTTAAATATGCGGGAATGGTTCCTGACCTCCCGTGACTCACAAAATATTGCAGATCATGCATATTATATCCTGTGGATAAACAACATTAATAATTAAATCTACTATGAATTTATCATTATTAGATTACCCAACTTAAGTCCGGCGACTCTTGAGATGCTGTGACAGTGTATATTATTGTCGCCGTTTCTTCACGTTTTTACTTGCACAAAAGTGCGATGACCGAGATCATCGCTGCTTGTGTCTTGAACTTCTTCACACTCGCGTATCACTATACGTTGATCGTTGCTCGTGCTGTTGATGTTGCTTCACTTATTGATGTGACGGTCTAGCTTCTCTTCAATGTTGTTCGACGCCTCTACCAGGACTCTGGAATTAAGGCATCCTTGATCTCATGAAAAGTACAATCAGGAAGTCGCCGCTGCTGATGCATGAAGACGCCGCTGCTGATACATGAAGTCGCTGCTGCTGATACTTGAAGTCGCCGCTGCTGTATCTTGTTGTAGCTTTTAGTGATCTTTTTCCTCTATACAGCAATCCCTTGATTAACGCGGTTAATAAATCCTCAAGTTTTACCGTGTTAAGCAAAACCGCACTAATCAAACTTAAGAATATATGGGAATAATTATAATGAATCCTCAAAAATAGCAAAGTTTGATAAAATGTTATGTAGTTTGATAAAAGTGAGCAGTAGATATGGCAGCGATCTTGACCAGTTGAAGGCTAACGAGTAACTAGAGCACCGGCATGGCGCACTTACCGGCGAACGTTGCCGAACTCGACCATTTGAGTTATGAACGAGACAAGGCGCGGTTAAACCGACTCTGTAGTCAGCACGAGTGCCTACAGAACGGGACCTTATTTAAGGAATTATTGGCTGAAATTCATAAAGTAACAACATTTGGCAAATTTTTCTAGAAGTCGTAACAAAAGTAACAACATAAGATCTAATAAGCAAAAAGTAACACTTTTGTTATGAACGTAACACCTCTGGCTAGAGACGGGAAAATGATGCGTTGTGAAAAAAAGTTGCGCTAATCAAAACTGGCACCGCATAGATCAAGGGTAGGTCGCAAAATTTTTTTCCGCATTAATCAAAACCGCGGTATTCAAAACCGTGCTAATCAAGGGATTGCTGTATGGTTAGAAGTTAATCAAGTTATTAACAAAAAAACGCTCAAAACCGTCCCTTATTCCTCTGTTCGACGGTCCCTCATGTCAGCCTCTCAGGCCAGACAGGAATATTGGGCAGATTATTCAGAATACCGTGGGTGAAAAGAGGCTCTTCAAGGGTGAAGTTGGAAAATCCCGGGTGAAATTTTCGTCCTCCCGGGTGCTTCTCGAAAATCGCGGGTGAAAATTTACTGTTCTCGGGCGATTTTACAAAATCGCGTGTGAACAGCTGCTTCCTACCGTCTCTCAACTTCTCGCGCTGAACGAGAGGTGCCGCGCCATAGACCAGCAAATTACCTCAAATCAGCCCTGGAGCCAACATCAACCTTCTAAATGCTATTGATATAGTCATCCTGGCAGTGGCACCTAAGCAGCTGTACTCAATTGACCCATCGTACCTCACGAACTTTAAACCAACAATGCTTCAGCTCACAAGCTGCTATTCCACATAGTTAATGGTTGAAATGTCGTTCTCCAATAACTTTCAACCCCTACCATCAAGGATTGGATCGTCAGCAATCATATGTATATGATAGTCGTATGTCGGATGGTTCTACAGGCGATTAAGTTGAGAACACTGGATGTTGAGTCGTTACTATGGAGTTCTTAAGAAATTAATGCAGTAGTACAATAGATAATAAATACGATACAAAAGTCACTTGTTTTAGTCGTTAACATAAATAATCTTCAGAATATTTCAGGCCGGGTGGCCCAGTTGTTAAAGCTCAAAGTACCAAAATTGGAGCAGACATGCACGTGTTCGATACAGCTCTGCATGTGTGCCAGTTTCTGGTCAGAATCAACAAGGAGCAGTCAAGCAAAATTGGAGCAGTGAGTTGTGCATTCGAGACCACAACAAGCTGTGAATGTTCTGCGTTGTTAAGAATAGGCGGCAGGCATATGGCCTCATAAATGCTGTAACTGTTATTTTTATGATTATCGTTTTTGTTTTGTTTATTGTTAACATCTGAGCATACCGCCTTCAATTTGCTGGGCCGTATGTATCCAACTTGGTCAAATGGCCGCGTATTCTTAAACATGTCCACATATTCTTATTATCGTGTTATAATATAAGTGTTCTGAAGGTATTCCTAATATTCTTAATAATATATCTGTACACGTATTCCATATATTGTATTCCTAATATTCTTAATAATATGAGTGTCCCCACATTCTTATTATCGTATTACTAACATTCTTAATAATATAAGTGTCCACGTATTCAAGTACCTTATTCCTAATATTCCTTATAATATAAGTGTCCACATATTCTAAATATCGTATTCCTAATGTTCATAATACTATAGGTGTCCACGTATAATATAAGTCGTATTACTGATATTCTTAATAATATAAGTGTCCACACATTCTAAATATCGTATTCCTAATATTCTTAATAATATAAGTGTCCATGCATTCTTAATATTGTATTCCTAATATTCTTAATAATATAAGTGTCCACACATTCTTAATATTGTATTTCTGATATTCTTAATAATATAAGTCTCCACACATTCTTAATATTGTTTTCCTAATATTCTTAATAATATAAGTGTCCACACATTCTTAATATCGTATTTCTAATATTCTTAATAATATAAGTGTCCACACATTCTTAATATCATATTTCTAATATTCTTAATAATATAAGTGTCCACACATTCTTAATATCGTATNCTTAGGCATATAGTTCCATTATTATGAATGTTGTGCATCATTACTTGATTTATTAAGTGATTGTAGAATGCGCCCTAATCTTCATCAATCGAACAAGATCGGTTTGACTGGGGGTATAACTCGGTTACAGTTCATTGTGTGAGCTTTGAAATAGTTTCAATCACGATGAAGAGGATGATGGAGTTAATTTTTTGAGTTTCAGGAATATTGCACAGCATTCTATGGTATTATGAATTGTTATTATTATCAATGATCAGCTGAGCGCAGGCTCAGCATTGACAAATCTATATGAAGAACTTCACGCCAAGGCCAACACGTTATTGTCTGACTGATGTTACTATACTCACGTGTATAATAATATCCATTGATTTTCACTCACGTATGAATTACTGCATAGGAAAGTGTTATAGACCACGACTTTTATAGATTATTATTTGAATAGCGAAAATCGCCAATCTCATGAGAGATAAATGAGAATAATGAACAGTAACCCAGAGGCTACAGTTCAGAGTACCTGCTTCGATCCCAGCTCTGTGCGCCATGTGTAATTAACATGATAAATTTAAATAACATGATTATTCAAATAAGCATTAGTCGTTATGCATTAATTTTGTTAACCGTATAATTTTATCAATTAAAACGTAAATTGTGCACATATTAATTATATAAAATTATGTAAGGAGTGACATTCGGATCTAATATGAACATGGATTGTCCAATGTGTTTAATCAAAATTTGTATGATAAGTCGATCAGCAAGACGCGTGTTTACTAATTATAGAAATTTCTAATTGAATAAATTTGTTTTATGTATTGTATTGGCTTATAAAACTGAAAGTGAATATTGATCTCTCTGGTTTTCTGATACAACCACTAGCTGAACATGATCGATCTCCAAACAAACGTGCAAAGACAATGTTAAATGTTAGCACATTTGTCATGAGGTTAATTTAAAAAAAAATAATTCTTAGCATGGATTTTTAATGTTCTGACTTATGCTTTCTTGAAATTCGTAACTCGCTACTTAAGGGTTTGATGTAGCTGCTCGCGTGTCTGCAATCCGCATTATGACAGATGCCACCACAACGGTCAACGGCAACAGATGCTTGCAGAAGTTGCAGTTGCTGAGTGTAGTAAGTGACTTTATCTGTGAAAGAAGGTACGACGAATTCAGTATAGCCTTACATGTAATGAATTATTTCTGGTGATGTGCTTTCTAAGGTCTTTTGGCCATTACTGTTGAAATTGTAGTTCTACGGGCATGGTTAAATTTATCCATGGCCATTGGCCACGGGTGAAATTGTACCACGTGCACAGGTGATTTTTGCTCTTCTACGGGTGGCTACTGCCCATTATTCCAGTCTGGCTCTCAGGTTTACTTGTCTAGGTGCTGTTGCTCTTATAATTTATAAATTGAGAACTTTTTTAATATTATGTATATTATAATAATTTAATATTAGTAAATTATAAATAATATTATCTATAAGATTATTTATCTATAAAATTATGAATTTTTATTACCTTCATACAAGTTTTTGGATAAAAATTGTGAAAGCATCACCATTAGTAGGTAAATTATGTTAACATTTAAATTCTAATAACATCTCATTTTTGTTAGGTACCTACATGCTCAAGTTCTTAAAATCCTGCCTCTGTGATTTATAAAAAAAAAGTAATTCTCACTTCTATAAAACAAATATTTTCTTAAACACAGGATAAATTCAAAAACTTGCGATGGGAGACAAAATCATTCAGGATTTGAAGTAAAGTCAGTAAGGACAACATCAACAGAAACAGAATCAAGAAAAAGCATGAAAAAAATTCATATCTGGACATATAGTATAAAAAGGTGTTTGAATTTTAACCAACTTTCCAGTTTCCATCATTTAAATGATAAGATTATCTCAGTATTTTGAGAATGAGATTATCTTAGTATTTTATACCTATCCAGAATTCTGCTAATGCAGAAAAAAATTGTGGAAATAATCTTCTTGTAATCATAAATTTATAATATATTTATCCCAACTTGAGCATAAGAAAACGCTTCTTTAATTAGGCTAATTCAACTTTCTAAAATTCTAATGCAAGTTACTCACTAGTTAGGTTTCTAATCACAATTTTACCCAAATTAGCCAATTAATTCCAGTGAAGTGATAGTGAGTGAACAGGCAACACAGTTATAAACTTATACAGCACATATTTCTGCCTTAACACTAAAGCACGAGCAGTCGGTAGCCTATATTTTTCATCAGAGTTGAAGTAGGTATTTCACTTTTGAAACTAACTAATGTAGTAGTGACAAAGTGACTACTAGTGAGTAGTGAGTAGCAAATAGAAATGTTGGCAAACTACGGTACTTATTGATGACCTTTGTCTTTGACTTGAAAAAGGTGCATCTACCTACCTAATCTAAAAGGTGCATATTGAACATATTAGCAGATAGGCCTACTGATAGTCTGATAGCAGCCATGCAATTTCTTTTGTATCTAAAGTATCAGACTTTCAGTTGTATCACTTGTATGGAGATAAAGTTTACTACAAAAGGTCTACAACATACAAAATTTTAATATTAACGATATTGGAAGTCTTTGATGTTAGTTATTGCATTGTGGACTGGTAACAACCAAGTGGCAAATAGGCCTACCAACCAATCCATTTTTACACCCTACGATACGAACTAATAGTTGGACTTGGAAATGCTGAACGATCCGATCAGCTGATGGTTCCGTTCAACGCGGAGGAATTGTTCATCACATGGTTGAACCATGGGAAAGACAGCAGATGAATTTGAACAATAACTGTTCTCGCGGCGGTTGATAATAACTTGATATGAAGTCTTCTAAGGCATTGCTGAGTTAAAATTATTTGATTCCAGCTACTATTTTAAAATAACTTGGTCGGTCCTATATTGAGACAATTCGCCACTTTCTGTATCTTGGTTACATGTTATTAACTGAGAGCCAGCATACACGATCCGACTTTATTTTCAAATGTAATTTTTCAAGACGTCCAACATGTTTTCCTTTTTATGCTAACTTTGGATTGTGGCTTCGCTTGCGAACGGCCGTGAGCATATAGATAAAATATCAATTGCAGTACAATAGTTGAGTTCATAACACTAGTAATGTGCGGTTACAGTATCTTCGAATTAAATAGTCAACTTAACCAGCTTGGAGATTCCAGATTAGAAATTTGCTGTGACGACGTCTGTTGGGAAGCCTACTCGAGTTGCGTTGGAATTGTATGGATGCCGGAAAATTAAACAACTTCATTGGCAGACCGCTTAAGCTTTTGAGAAGAAACTGGCAATAGTTGACTCGTTCAATGCCACCACAGGTGCCAGAAAAATGTTATTAACTTTTATAGCAGAAAGATTTATGAATGGTTGGAATCTTACATTATTGTTGAGTTCCACGAATGTATCGCTGAGATATAACTTTCGTGTGCAAGTTTTGATGCCACCGATTGCGTACCAAAATAATTACTTCATGCAACCTGTCTTCGTTCTTAAAGGAGCTCCGTCTGAGAGTAACGGATCCTTCTGGGATCAAGGTAATATTTTCGAAAATTTAATGAGTAAAGCAGCATCTCTACAAGCTTCATCGGTGATCACAGCACTACTGAGCGGATCCAATTGGCGAGTGATGGGAAATTACACGGGAGCCGCCATAGTAGGTCCTGTTCTCGAAATTTTGTAATATTCCAGTCCATGGGAAAGAACTGTCGGTGCGTTCATCCAAGAGTAAGCTGTCATTTCCTTTGTGATTGAATCAAATCCGGTGGCAGCTATAACGTGGTTTGTGAATCAAACCCCAATAAACCCGGGACACTCGTCCAAGCACGGTAGATTAGCAGCTGCACCATTGATTCGGATTAATCGAAATACTTTAAGAGCGGATTTAATCGTCAGTAATGTCACCATTTAGGATCAATATTAAAAGTTCTCCTTGAAGGCGGCAAACTCGGAAGGCACACTCTTCATTACTTAGCAAATCGTTGTAGCTCCAATTTACAAACTGTTGTTCTAGTTATTATCTTACAGTTTTAATGCCATTCTCCTAGCTTTATTTTTTTACACTTTATTTAGGATATTTTTGCTGATAATGTCATTCGTGTAAAAATCAAAAATCATTCATTAGAAAAAGAACAAAACTAACTAGCCCTAGAACAGAGCTAGACGAAAAATGCGTTTGTGGCTTAAGTACTTCTTTCTGCGATTTCCTGCTTTGTAAACGATGTTTAACTTCCTTCTTGCTGCACTAGTCAGTTACTTTTTGTATAAAAAAATCATAGAAGGACGTTTGATGGACCCCATCTATGAGATTTGCTTGGGACTGAGCGCCGCCCTAGGAATGACATATGGTTATACGAAGTACGCTTCTTTCAGGTGCCTCTCGGCCCTCACTGTCATAACCATGATTGGTAAAACTTTACAGACATTCGTCATTGTGTCGGTTGTAACGGGAATTTTCGTCGGACCAGGATTTTAAATTGCTCGATCTACGCGATCCGTTGTTGAATCAATTGCGTGTTTAATGGAAAAACAAATAGAGATGCAAGTGTATACTTAGATTAAGCTTGCAACACCGGTTGTCGGTGGACTTCAAAAACTGTTCGCTGATGACTCTTCAATAGAAAGCCTTCAAAAGTTGCAGACTGAACTTACTAAGGTTATAACAGATATCGATACAGAGTTATTAGGAGATAAGGACCAAGAAAAGGAAGTGGCCAAGGAGGTAAATGATGATGCAGACATGAGGTTGAGAGCTCCACTGCGATCTGAATAAATCAAATAAAAATATGCAGCCGCAAAAATCGCTACTGAAAAATTGGAAAATGAATACGCAGCTAAATCGGAAGCCCGCTGCGAAACCATCGTAAGCACTACAGTGACTGAGTGTATTAAAACTTTCAAGAAGTCTATTGATAATTGTTACACGAAGTTGAGTTTTTTTATTGACTGGATTGTCTGCCCTTAACTAGACTACTCCGCCGACTGCTACAAAATTCGTAACAAAGAAGGTGAAGGCAAAAGACTGAAATGTGATGAGATTGCATAGAATGAAAGAGGTTATGGGAGAGTAGTCAAAGCTTTTGAGGAACATTCATCATTATTCAACGGCTCTGTGGAGTTATCTTTGACCTATGTCCCAAATACTGATTTCGATATGAGCCTCGACTCGGTTAAAAAATAGACTGAAATTATAA
Source organism: Hyalella azteca (assembly GCF_000764305.2). Lineage (NCBI taxonomy): Eukaryota > Metazoa > Arthropoda > Malacostraca > Amphipoda > Hyalellidae > Hyalella > Hyalella azteca. The sequence continues at coordinate 36,960 of NW_025945516.1, forward strand.
AGAAAAAAGTTGTGCGGCAGCTTAACTTTGCTAAACAATGCTTCGTAATTTTTGAATGTTCCGTATTCATAAGCTTCCTGATCACTATTTTCGAAACAATGAACTACGTCAAGGGCTATTCTACAAATGTTAACTTTGATAACATATATTTAACGCCATATATCTACAAGCGTGATTTAAGACGACGACGATAGGGCAAGGAATGTTTACTGCCTTTAAAAACCGTAGAAGAGCAGAGCCTTGTGACTTCCATTTTCGAAAGCCGCTTGACCCAAGAGGAACGTGAAGCAAAGCATCAGCAGTATTTTTTAATATTAGTAATCATGCTGTTACTTTCTTTGGTTTTCATTTGCGATTGTTAAATTTATCACACGTCTTAGCTCTTTATGAAGCATACTAATATTTCCTACAATGTCAATTTACAAGTCAACTAATCTACGTAAGTGTACGGAGATAACCTCATTTCCAACCTCTTGCGGAAAATCACGCAAAGTTTCGATACAGAACTCGACGACAATCTGTAATTTAAAACAGAAGACTGCTTCCCTGAAGTTCACGAACCTCTTTACTATCAGTACGTGAGCTGCCTCTTCTTCTTGGTAGTGTCATTTGTATTTGCATAATGGATACCGTATTTTCTGCGATTACGCAGGTCTATCTGTTCTTTCTATTTTCCTGTTCGCGAACGTGAGAGGGTTCTCCACTTGTATGAAAGCCTGAGACGAAAAAGGAAAGCGTTCCTTCTTATTTTAAAGTAAAAAATAATGAGGGGCATTATAAACGGACGCATGGGGGAACTAAGAACTGTGCCATGGTGGGAGGAAGCAAGACGTTGGTCACCCTCATTAAATGTGTTGCTCAAAATGTTGGGATTTAAATACACTTGTATTATCTGTGATAATCCAGAAGAAGAAGGATTTTTTTAGTGCTCATCAGCCACCTGCGTGATGGTATACTGCGCACGCTGTTGGACCGACGTTGAAGAAACTTGTATCAACTGTCACATTACAGAACTGTCAGAATTCACGATGGATGACGTAACGTTCGCAATCAGTATGGCTTCCACATGATTTTATTACATGTGATTCCAGGTTTTAATTGTGCTGCGTCATGCGTCAAATGAGTAGTTTTCGGAGGGTAACTTGTCATTTCTTAGATTAATTCATTGAAAGATATTTTGTTTGTTCCTTTTTTTGTTCTGTTGTTTCTTGCTTTTTACTACAGCCCAATTTAAACCGCTTCAAAGGAAATGACGCGACTGTATGCAGCGAGTTAAAACGCTTGTGAAGCCTTCATTGAGAATTTCATTTTTAAATGATGCTAAATAAATCATTTTCCAGCTAAGTCGACAATATTTCTGAGCTTACAATTTCGATCGTCGTTCTGTTTGATTAATAGACGCAAAGAGTGTGGTCTGAGGAAAAGTAAATTTGTGAAGCTAACTTTCACTTTTTTACATATATGTAGTGAGGTTGCTATTAATCAGCTTAAATTTAGTTATCGTTTATTGTATAAAAGTAAACAAATAATCTTATTTTACTCTGAATTAATTTCTTCGTGATGTGGCTGTAACAATTTTCCGGTTGCCGCGTTGTTAGCAGTGTACAAACTTACAATGTTAATTTGTCGATATATATAGATTGAATAAGTTATTCTTTGTCCTGTTTATAATCAAGAAATCAAGAAACAATCGATCGTAAATATTTATGGTTACATTTCTAATCCCTGTTCGACAAATAATGATGAAAACTCAAATGACTGGTTCGTTGTATTTTGAACTACAAGTAGTTCGGAACGCGCAGTGAAATCGAGGAAATAATTTTATTTCGTCTATTGGTAGTCATCGAACTATACTATTTTATGATTAGCTAGTGGCTAAAATATTAACTTAATCTTACATATTTATTTTAAATACATAGAAATAAAATGAAGTTCTTCTAAACTTCTAAAGGAAGAGAGAGAACAGCGTGATCCTGACTCTATTGTCGCTATTGTAATGAAACCCTAGACACTTTTATTTGAAATCGCTAACAGGTGTAATTCACTGCAATCTAAGTGTCTGTTGTTATAAATCCTATTGTCGTATGTTAAGATAGAAACATCAGTTATAAAAGGAAGCAAATAAATACATCATAAAATAGTTGTGCGATGCCGTTTTTTGCTTCACAGCGCTTATTTGTTGATGGATGAAGTTGCATCTTGACTACGGGAAACGACAGAGTGCGACTGAGTGGAAGATCACGAGGAGGGTGTACGCAACCATGGACGTCCAGAGACAGCCTGAACTAGCGTGGATCATGGACGAAGTGTCCACTGGCAGGTTGTACATAGCAACCTGCAGCAATAATACATTTATTGAGTCATGAGCAACAATTTACGAATTTTCATGTGTAATAAAGTCCAGATTAAATTTAATATTCTGCAATTAGGCTCTAATTGGAACTCATGAATCTCGAAGGAATAATTTCAAACGGGAGCATTATTAGAAAAAGTAACAAAGGATACAATTTCAGTCAGTTTTTTTTCATCGGGATCAACATACCCTGAGATCGAGTTTGTCATAACAGTTGTCGGCTTTGCCGTTGACTGCGTTGATGCCCATGTTGGTGCAGGTAACCCTCATGCCCTCAGCTAAGGTACAGCAGACCGCCAAGAGCAGCAACGACGCCACGCTCATCGCCACAAGAATGATCTTCGTGTTGCGTTTCTGAGCGGCCTCCTCATGCTCGTCACTCGGGTCACCAAACAACTGCGGCAAAAATGCGTTGAGGAGAATTTATACAATGATGATCATAATTACAACGGCCTGCCACAATAAATGAATGAAAACTTGTTTTAGTTTATGCATTTTTGAGCTACGTCTTCAATGGATTATTCATGGTAATTAATAAATTGATTGATGAATGATGCACCATTTACAAAATTAAAGCATATGTCCTGAAAAATAACCGAATTAATCGAGTTTGTGATTATTTCAAACTTTTATGAAATTTTAAATTATTGTCACATTTAGTTAAAATATTAATGAACAAACGTATTTATCGCGAGACACAAGATTAGTTATTTAAAAATTTTGTTGTGATTCTTTGCATCAATCTAATTTTGCTCATGCTAGGACATGAAACGTGTCGCATCATCCGCATGACTTATGAAATTTTAACTTATGCATTCGTTTCCACGTACCTTAGGTACACTTTTTTATCTTAGCTTCAATGGGACGTAAAACTCACTTTCATCATGTAGAAGACGCCGCACATGAGGCCGATTGCAGCTGATGGCACGGCACCGTACGCCACCCAGTAGCAGTTGGACAAATTGCTTCCGAATTTGTACACTATGGAAAACCCATCGTATGACGGAGACTGTGAGAATCAGAACATAATTGCGTGAGAAACGATCCGGAGGCTTAATGTACAACAACAATACTTCTCTTCCCATTTTTGTTAAATGTACATTTACTCCTATTTATTTGCAGTTGTTTCTTTTGAATTACATTTTTTTAATATCTTTAGCTACCTGAAACGTACAAAAATACTTCTAAGTCGATTATAAGATTCAACCAATCTAATATTAAATGAATGGTTGCAATCGCTAATCGATCGCACTACTGCAAATATTCGAGAGGAATTTCCACTGGCCCGCCCCAAAATAATTTTGATTTTCCCCGAGTTTTTCGTAAATCTTTAATCACAATGTCACAATAAAAAAATACTTAAAGTGTGGTTGGACACCAGTCATCAAGATTTCGGTAAACTAATTTCAGCGCAAATTAGCTATTTATAATTGTTTTAAAAAGTGTTCGAAATTTATATAATTTTTTGCTTGATCCTGTACCTGGGCATAAAGGAAGCACATGGGGTGTGTGATGCCAGCCCAGTATGCCGTGATAATGCCCAGACAGATCATGCCGACGATGAGTGAGCAGAGGCCGAGAACGTAGAGAAAAGGAATCCCGCTCTTCCGGATCATGCGAAGTCCGCTGCCTGATTCATCGTAATAATCGTCCCGACGATTGTTCGCTCCATAACCTGATAGAAGCATCAGATATAAGTGTTCAGCGTCTACATGTCGATAGTATCTCACAGCAATTATCAATCTTGTTTAAAATTTACGATCTATTTCGATTACTGCCTCACATGAATCAGTTGATAAATATCCTTTTTGTGAGTATTTTTTAACAAGTATGCGATAAAAGCGCAGGAATATGAAGCACATCAACTCTGGTATTTATGATTTATATTACTTTCAGCCCTTAGCATCAAAATTTCCTTGTGTTTGTTGTACAAGTCGTTCGAAACGAAATTGTATTCCGACGGACTTCCGATTAGTGGGACATTTTTACGTTTCACCTTGACTGCAATTGCCGAAATATAAACTTACATTTGTCTTTCAACCTTATTCACTCCAAACAAATACTTTGAGAAATAATTTGCATAAAACTTGATGAGGAAACCGCTAAGTTATTTTGACTTTTACATAATTGCAATATTCACAAGTTAGATAAAATTCAGTAAAAATTGTCAGATTTTAAATATAATCCTTTACGATACGAATTCATTTTTAATAAAGCTGAAATTTTTGTGAAAGAGGGTGCAGTAGAAGATAAAATTTGCTTTCGTGGTTAGCGATTTATTTGTGTCAAATCTCAACGTTCCCCACCACTTTTGAGTTGAACTTAACTCAATTCATCGCGTTTAGTGTGCCGAACCTCCAGTAATTTGGTAAGAATTTATCATGCGTTTATGGTTAGTTTACTTCGTACATAGATATTGGGTTATTATATGGACTTTTCTATATTTTTTCGCAACGATGTTTTGTATTCATTCTAGAAACAAGTCAATAACGTCACAAAACTGCGTATTCATTTAATTTTCTCTACGAATTAAATTTGAAGAATCCCTAAAAGTTTATTTACAATTTGTTTTATACCGCTTCTGGACCTATCGGTCATTAATACTTGGTTGCGACTCACTCAATAATATCCGGTTCTCCCACATTCGAATTAAAGATGCACAACTAAAGTCAATTTTGAACAAACCTCATCCAACACATTCTTCCATACGCAAAACGCTCAAGACTTCACTGCAAATTTCGATGAAGAGACTTTTTGTACAGACACGCTGATGTTTTTCCCAATGTAATTCGATTCATTCTAGAATTGATTGTGCTCCCGTCAGGAGTATATTTTTATTCATTACTGAACATTACCAACATCAAGGTCAGGAAATAATAGAACTGTCTTAACACACATGTTGAGAGCTTTTGTTATTTCACAGCAACACAGATTGTAAAATACACTGGATGAAAGTAGTAGGTTGTTATATCTTATATATTCATAGGAAGTTCGTTTACGCGCTGACCCTCGCAATGATAAGATAAGGATAGCTTCAAGCGACTGGAGACCAAGTGCGTACCAGATCCTGGTACCGTGGGCGGAGTACAGCTTAACTCATGTCGTGCCCATTATCGATAATTACTGATGCATATTATGTAATGTAATATTATGCACGAGTTGTGAATAAGAATTTGTTTTCATGTCAGCAAATACTAGCATATTTATTCGACGTGTCTCGCGATTTTGAACCTTTAGACATCATCATTGTACTGCAACTATTAAGTTAAGTTGTTATTCTAATTCTTAATGTCTATCCAATCAAGACTTTAATTCAGCATGTCGAAGTTAAAGATTAATTTATCTTTCATAATCATTATTAAGATTACGAACACCGACTGATTGTTTCTTGAACGAAAGTTTGCGGTTGTAGACTGACTTAGTTAGCTTCGAAAAGTACAAATTTGCGAATTTCTCATAAGTTTTCATATTCGGAATTTGTACACTAGTACGAAATAGGATATTATATTATCATCCATTTACATGTAAGTTGTAACCATCGTTTGTGGAAATGAATATCACTGAAAACTTACTTTAAAGTGCCGTTTCCTATTCTTACTAAGTAAATTAGCTAACTATAGTACGTTAACTTACCTCCCATTGCTGTGAAACTTTGATAAGTTGAATGAAAATACAATTCGGGCACTTGTGTTATGCGGTTGTTCTTTAAACGCACTTGGAAACGGAACTGAGTTGCTGTTTGTAGTCATACGCTGGGCAAGCTCAACCTCACGTCCGTGATAAGTTATCTAATCGACCTATCTTGTATCTGATAATACAGTTTATTTCGTTGACTCAGCGGCCTGCGACAGACATTGTAGAAAAAAACGGACTTCAATGGTATATTTTTTCATATTTCTTCTAATCGCAAGCTCCAGCGAGACTAGCGTTTCATGAATCCGACTTTTATGACGCGCTAAATCCTACTTTATAACCAAAAGCCATGGCTTGATATGTTATTTTGATCAAATTTAATTCCACCATCTGACCGAATTCCTTCCTGCAATTCTTGACTAGTATTAGAATAGAATAGAATAGAAGTGTCGGCACTGAAGAAATAGGCCCATGGCCTGTTGCCGATTCATATGGTTTTTGTGACTTGATTCACAAGGGATCCGGCCTTTGGAACCCGATCTTTTCATAACTGACGGTTGATTGACTTATTGCCTGGTATTGCATCCGTGAGATTAAAATCTCAAGTCTAGAAAAATTAAAGCAAGAAATATAGAAGGAACTCGCAACGTAATAATCAAAATCCTCAATGGTCACGATTCAAACTTCAACCCTTCGTCTGCAAATACATTAACCGTCTTCAATGCTATTCGTATCTGAAAGCCTAGTAACGAAAGTTGCCCTCGTTAGACAAACGGCCACAGGAATTTCGACTCTTTTTTTATTATGGTTATATAATATTTACAGTTATTCATTGCACATGTTTTACATTGGAGACACTAGATTTTTTAGAACTTTAAAAATTAATTTTTTATATCTTTAATTTTTTTAATTAAAAATTAATTTTTAAACGTATATTTTAATGGCTTATATTTTATCAGTCTATTATTCTAAACCAAAAATAGCAAGTAAAATGTCACCAGTATCAAAGTTGCCTTGCTAAATTCGTTAATTTGAAACCCCAATGTATTATATGTATATTTCTTCTTTACAAAATTCTTCCTCGGTCTGTACAAGAGGAGCGCTCCAGTTAGGCAGATCCGCTCCACCGCGCCACTAACGCTGTAACATCGTCGATTGCTGGTTGATTACGTCGTAATGTCTTTAATGACGTTGAGTCGACGTCTAATGATTGCTGGGACTCAATTTTAATGAATAATGATTGACAATGTCGTTTGAAAAAATGCATTTTAACAGCGGCAAAATCAAAAGAACGGAAATATTTCTGCTATAATTTCCCCGTAAAAACTTCACGCTAACAAATAATAGGCAGGCAATGATGACGTTATTCGCTGTTTTCCTGCTTTATTTTATTCCATGAACACTTGACGCGTCGATAGTAAATTATTGTCTAACACTTTATGATTGAAAATATTTACTATTTTCTTGTTTCTAACAAATTTTGATAAACACTAATACTAGTGCTGGATGTGAACTTCCACACTTTATAAATCGCATAACATGGAAATGGAAAGCTTAAAATATTGACGTCGTTAAAAATTATAAAAAAAGTTCATCGATATATGGTAGGAAGTGAGGTGCTATATACATTTAATTAAATGTAAAATAATGGTTATGCTTTATATTCAATTCAAATTAATGCCCTATCAAGACATTAATTGAAGTTATCGTGACCCAAAATGAAATCAGTGCAAAAAACAGTCACATTCTCAGAAATAAAAACAATTTTCAGATTTTTTTTCAGACCCGTGTAATCAAAGTTAAACTTGTAAGAAAAGCAGACTGGGTTACCAGTTTTTCCCGGTGTATTTTTGCGGTCGTTCCTGAGT